>NW_025226846.1:0-4201 GCF_018294505.1 Triticum aestivum | reverse complement strand
ATCTTGTCAGCTTCGCATGCCACCGCGCACCGCTGGCTGCACAGCCTCCTGCCACGCGCGCCTGGAAAGGCTCCCAGAGTGACACGTTGGTGGATGTGCTGGAGCGTGGGCATAGAGTGGCCGCTTGTCGCTCACCGGGCCTTGCCAGGACGCGCGGCGCGTCGCGGCAAGTTCCTTGAAATGCCTTGATTGGCCTTCCCGGCAAGCTCCTTTTGCCGGGGCCTTGTCTCCTGGGCTTAAATATTTTGTTCTTGAATGGCTCCAAAGGAACCACGGAGGATCTTGGCGGTCGCCCGGCAAGCCTTGCAGCGGGGCGCTGCAACTGCCCGTGCACAAGTTCGGGATACTAGGGTACCCCTACTCTAGTACACCGACAGGAGCCCCGGGGCCTGGGCCACACACGGTGCCGAGCGCTGTTGGGCCAGGCCCAAAACAGGGCACGGGCACACGCGGCCTGGGCGACGCCGTATCTTACTCCGTATCCACTGCACCCTCCCCAATGGCACGCGTCGAATGCGGCGTCATGGGAGAGATCGTGGGTGGATTCTTTATTCGGAAGGGCGAAACGTCCGCCCCCTCCCTCTGGTTGCTACTACTCCATCTTCGCAAACCTCCGCCGCTCTCCCCTTCTTCTCCAAGCCGAGAGAGAGCAGCGCTCCGCCCCCCATTGCCACCAGCATCACCAACTCCGTCGACCTTCCCCACCACCTCCGCCATGGCTCCGAAAGCCGACAAGGGGAAGGGCGTGAAGTCGGCCGAGGCGCAGCGGCTCGCGGCGCTGCGGAAGGAGCGGGCAATCTTCTCCCCTCAGCTCGGTGCGCAGGAGCTGAGGGAGTACTACTACCTCTTCTGGTCGACGGAGACGCGAGCGCATCCGCGCACGAGGGTACTCCCGGCCGCCGCTTCGGAACTGGCTCCAAACGGGTACCCATTCTTCGCGATGTTCTTCTATTGCGGGCTCTGCCCGCCCTTCTCGGAGTTCTTCTGCGACATAATGAACACCTACGGGCTCCGCCTCCTTGATTTCACCCCCAATGCCGTTCTGACCATGGCAGTTTTCGCACATTTGTGCGAAAACTTTGTTGGAGTCCACCCCAATGTAGCCCTTTTCCGCCACTTCTTCATGCCTCGGGTCGAGAGAGGAGAGCCGCTTGCTGGAGGGATCGCCTGGATCTCGAGAGTCGGCAAGAAGGAGGCATATCTGGAGGGGGAGCTTCGCAGCAAATGGGAGGAGTGGAGAGCGGAGTGGTGCTAGATCGTCGAGGAGGACCCGCAGCCGTTCACTGCCCTGCACCAAGCCCCAATAGTGCGCGGCAATGATTGGAGCAATGTGGCCCCGGAGGACGATAGGCTGAAGATTGCCGTCACCCGGATCCTTTGCCTTAGGCTTGCCGGGCTCACTGTAGGCGCAGTTGGCGCAGACTTCCTTCGACGCCGCATCGCCCCCCTGCAGGACAGGGGGAGACCCGCCTGGGAATTCAAGAACTCGGCGGATATAATGCGGCTGCGTCCGGGCCTCAACTTCAACTTCACCGTCCTGGAGTTGGATGCAATGCTTCTGGAGTTGTTCAAACGCGACCCCCAGCACCCATTCGTTTTGCTGAGGAGCGTCGTTCCATTGTGCAATAATTCATCGCTTGACCGGATCCGCGCCATGATGCCGTTGTGCGATTCCCACGGAATCGTTCCAACTTGGCAAGAGCCTGTGGATGACGTCGTGCGGGCGTTCTTCGACACCTTCGAAGAAGTGCCGGTCCGTGCCGACGAGCAGAAGAGCCTCACCCGCGACACCACCGACGCGGAGCTGCAGCGCATCGCCACCAGGACGGAAGAGGCTGCGGCAGCAGCTGTCGCGGGCGTGTTCGGGTTCACTGTAGAGGAGGCAGAGGCGGCAGAGGCGGCAAGCCTTGCCGAGCGCGAGGGAGTTTGCCGGTGAGGAAGATCTTGCCGGCCCTGAAGCGGAGCCAAGCGAGCCTGGCGAGGAAGAGCCCGAACCTTCAGACAGCCTGCCGCAGGTGGAGCCCCCGGCCACGACAAGGAGGCGGCTCCGCATGGCCAAGGACGTAGCGGGGCGGCTAACAAGCCAACAGCCGCCAAGCCGTGCGACACGCTCTACCGCGACAAGTAATGTTGCCGCGGGAGCGCCTCACGCTGCTGCGGCAACTGGAGCGGGATCTTCCCGGTCCACCGCCACCGCTCCTGCCAAGCGGGCAAGGGATCCTACTCCTCCGCCTCGCCGCACCGGAGGGGAGCCGGACTTCGATCTCTCCGCGCTCAGCTCCGACGAGGAGGAAGAAGAGTAAGTTTCTGTGGTGTCCTTGTAGTTCTCCAATCTTGTTGCTTTTATCTTGTCTCTGACTTGCTTCAATCTGAACCCATTCCTTTTCAGGACGCTGGCCCAGAGAGCGGCGAAGAGAGCCAAGGCCCCAGTGATTGTCATCGAAGATGATCCCACCGTGTCAGCAGGTGGTGTTTCTGAAACCACCTTGACGGACCCGGCAACTACTCCCCAGAGCAGCCCCCAGCGCAGCCCCCAGCGTAAGTTTGTAGTTCACTTCTTGCTGTCAGGCGTGCATGGGTGCTCTCTACTGACATCTTGACTGTTGATTTGTGTAGGAGCAGAACAGCCTCACCAGGAGGGCCCGGAAGCCGCCCCCGAAGTGCCATCTGCTTCGACTACGCCGCCAAGGGAGGAGTCCCCGGCAAGGGAGCGCTCTCCGGCAAGGGAGAACTCCCCGACAAGGGACACTTCTCCGGAAAGGGACGGCACCAGTGATCCTCCGGCGGTCGAGACCGCGACCGCAGATCCTAGTACAGGTAATCTTCTTGCCCGAAATCTTCCCTTGGGCTCTTTTTCTTCTGAATTTCCTTTCTTGGATTTTTGCTTGACTTTTCTCCCTTCTTCGTTCTTCAGATCCATCTGCTACGGAGCCAATGGAGACTGAGGACGTCGGCGAGGAAGGCGCGCGTGGCAGCAACGACGACGCCACCGCCAACGAAGAAGGGGCCAGTGCTGATGAGCCCGCCGGTGAAGAGGCCGCCAAGGCTGCCGCCGCAGAGGCTGGCGAGGGGTCCGGCGATCGCACTGACGGCCCTAAGGCCGCAGGAGCGCCAGGCGCTGCACCAACGGCCGATCCCTCCGCCGCTGCTGCGGAGCCAGGCTCCGAAGAGCCTCAGCCCGGTGCTTACTTGAAGGCTGGCGATGGGATCTTCATCAAGCTTACCTGGGCGTCAAGCTCCAGGGCGCCGGTCGAAGGAGAAGCTTTTGACGAGGAGGTGCTCGCCTCCGCTGGGCTGGCGCTGGTCGATGCGCCAAGCAGCAGCAGTGGGGAGCCTGAGGAGGAGCAGCTGCTGCGGAAGCTGCTGTCACTCTATCGTGCACGACAAGCCAAGCTGGCTTCCCGGGAAGCGCTTGTCGCGAGGGCGGGAGTCGATATGGAGAAACGCGCGGAGGAGCTCCGGGGCCTCAATCAAGAAGCCCTCCGGTCCTTGGCACAGGAGCGGGAGCGACTCGCCGAGGAGCGTACAACCTTCCTTCTCGAGAAGGCCGAAGCTGAGGAGGAACAAAGGCTTGCTGCCGAGAAGCAGTCCGCGCGAGAAGGCGAGTTGGTGCAGCGGAAGGCCAACCTTGACAGCTACGAGGAGGAGCTTGTCGCGCGTGAGGAAACCCTTGGCGGGGCTCTCAAGGAAGCAAGGGATGCTGCCGCAACTGCAGAGGCCGCCAAGAAGGAGCTGGAGACGAGGGTGACGCAGTTGGAGGCCAACCTCAAGACGAGTGGCGAGGAGCTTGCTGTGCTCAAGTGCGAGCGCGAGAAGGATGCTGCTGCTCATGGTGAGCTGCAGGGTCTTCTCGCTGAAAGGAGCAAGGAGCTCAGCGCCGCCAAGGACTCCAACACAGATCTCGAGTTGAAGCTGGCTACGCTGACTCAGACGTTGGACGCCGCCAAGGAGCGAGAGGTGACCTTGTCGGAGAAGATCAAGGCCGACAAGGTGCTGCTGGCGAGCATCGCTGTTACCCAGAACTCATTTAGGGAGACGGTGGAGCATTGGACCGAGGGTCTGGTGAATATCGCCGCAGCCATCGACGAGGAGCTGGCGCAGCTGGGGATGGAGGACTTTGGGTATCCTTCCGACGAGCATCTCCAACCCAGCGCCAAGCTCAGCCTGTTCTTCAAGGGCGTGGCGACGGCACTCCAGCGAC
>NW_025226845.1:0-4204 GCF_018294505.1 Triticum aestivum | reverse complement strand
TCGTCATGCGAGGGTGTCAGTTCTGAAGTTCGATGGCGTGTCCGGGGACATGTTGCCCTGGTCTGATTCTTTCAACGGCTCTGGTTTAGCTTTTGGCAAACTACTTTGAAGGTCCATAAAGCTGCTGATCAACGATGGAGCCGCGTCAAGCTTGGGCGAAGAGGTGATCTGTCCTTTTATCCTTTGGTGGCCGCTTCAGGGGTGTCGAAGGAAAGGGACATGCGCTGGTATTTTGCATAGGATCCTCCTATCTTTTCAGTCATGTATGACCGGTGCTTACGTGCCTTGTAACTTGATCTTTATTCTATATAAATGAGACACGTGTTACCATGCAAAAAAAAAGATACGGCAGACGTAGCAAGCAAGAGCAGTAGAGTATCAAACGACAGCAGAGAGCAGCAGCGGCACACAGTAGCGCAGCTAGCGGATGAGCAGCAGGCGAGCGCGGGGCATGCGGGCAAGTGAGCGCACGACGGCGGGTGCGGCCAGGCGGGGTGGGTGGAGAGCCACGGCGGGCGCGGCCAGGTCAACTAGAGGCGCAGTGAGCGCCGTGAGGGGCGCGACAGTGAGCGCGATGAGCATGTGCTCACCGGAGCTTTGGCCAGGGTGGGACGGAGGCTTACATCGACGGATCGAAGGGGAAACCATGGGGTAGGGAGAGGAGACCACCACGAGTCCGTTGGCGTGCTCGGCGATAGTTGGGGTGGACCGGAGCGACGACATCGACGGCAGAGGACGACGATGTCCACGGTGAAGACCTCGGCGATGGCGAGAGTACGGACCGCCCCGGCTTGATTCGTCGCTTTGGATGGACGAAGTGGCCCGTGGCGATCCTCCCGGACATGCTTGCATGGCAAGGGGAGTCGGAGGCCATGGCAACGAGGAGGCGGCAGCGACCATGTTCTCGGGCGCGAGCAGATCTGAGAGGGAGAGGGGTGGGACAGAGGAGGAGGGACGTGCTAGGGTTCCAGGGGCTCTGGGGTGGCCTTCTAGGGCATCGGGGATGGCGGATGGCTGCCACCACGGCCATGGTGCCATGGACGGCCGCCACGACCCGTCCCTGCCCTGTAGCGAGGTGGGACGTGAGTGGGGCGTCGGCTGGGCCAACTTCTACTGTAAATGGGCCAGAATTGCATAGTATGCTCCCTTTAATCTTTTGCTATTTCTCTGTAAAAACTCCAACCAAGGTTTAGCAATTAAACAAGCCTTCTAGTGAATTTTCAAAAATGTGCAACTTTGCTCATAAATAGTATTGCATTTATTTGGCACTGTCACAAAAAGTTTGGGGCCCATTGGAGTTGTCTAACCATTTTTTAAATGAAAAGGCCAAACTAAATACTACCGGGCCACTCAATAATTTCTAGGGGCATTTTGGGAATCCAAAAGAGGTTGATTCTATCATGGCAATTATCTAGTAGATATTTGCAATATTATGAATATTTTTGTTTTGACAATTGAAAACTTTTATAGTTCGACTAGATTTTAAATTTAAAATTGGACCGGATTCGAACCAACGCGAGTTTAACTATAGTAACTATGGTGATGTGGCATCATTAGTAGAGGATTAATATATCTTAGTTATCCGGTCGTCACAATTCTCCTCCACAACAAGAAATCTTGTCCCGAGATTTAAGGGGTAGAGTAAGGGGGAAAGACTCGAGAAGGACGGAGCTCAATACATGATAGGTACCATGGGGCTATATCAGTGAACGTGGCATAGAGGCATCTCTCAAGTTAAAATTCAAGAAAAGTCATCGAGAGCAAGGGAAGAAGGTGCAATAAGAAGCTTCAACCGGGTAGGCAATCGTTCGTTGCGTGAAATAGAGGGTGAATGGGGTTCAGAGCAATTGGAATAAGTATTGCGTCTGATACCAGAATAGATCACTAGGAATGTGGCTCATGAATTACATACGAAGCCAAGTGCGAGGAATAACTTAGAAAACTGGGATGCATAGAAGAGTCAGGTTCTAATCCTGTGGAATTGTGGGTTATGGGCCCACCATGTGGGTTAAAAGCAGGAAGGGTGCTAACATTTGCATGGTCATGATAGCAAGGCAAGTTAGAGGATAGCCTGTCAGTTATGTTGGCAACAACGCTAGTACCAGGGCGAGGGACGAAGACAACCATTTTCCTCCTCGTTAAACGAGGTGGACCAATAGGCAAAGTTCTCGTCCATCGGTGGCTACCAGAATGTCATCGACAATAGTAATAAGGTGTGACTGACAGAGTTTGTACAGCGAGGTGTTTACATAAGCAGAGAATTATCAGTGCTCAGATATGCTAGGTTACAAGAAAGGTTTAAAAAAACAATGGAAAGTAAAGTGTAGACTCGAATCAGTTATCGATGTTCTCGAGTGTCTAGTAACTCAGAACCCATGGAAAAATTGGAATTGGCGAGAAATAGTAGTTGATGAAGAACTCAGTTCCGTGTTATTCTTGGGATACCAGAGGGTAATACTCGAGGGTATAGTAGAACAGAGGTTGGACAGGTGAAATTATCTAAAGAAGACAAGTACTTCAACTTGTCCGAGAAATGGGATCAAAGAAGAACTATAGGGTCGGAACCACGGTTGCAAAGGACCAAATATAGATACAAGATGAACTTATCACAAGGGGATTATCATTATAACGAGAAGCTTCCATGATAAGTTCCACATCGTGTCCATGGGCATGAACACAAAGGTTCAAGGTCGACTCCCACTTCTCTAATGCACAACCTTCCATTCACTTCTTGCTTTTGAAGAAGTTGTAGAATTGATCATTTTTTTGAAGAAACGC
This sequence comes from Triticum aestivum, assembly GCF_018294505.1. NCBI lineage: Eukaryota > Viridiplantae > Streptophyta > Magnoliopsida > Poales > Poaceae > Triticum > Triticum aestivum. Next base: position 1,426 of record NW_025226845.1, on the reverse strand, counting down.
CAATAGATATAACCCGCATAATCTTCGGGTTCACACGGATTAGGGAAGGCATAGGTTCAACCCTCTAGGGCATCTTAGGAACCTATACCACAACTTTTAGGAATAAATAACTCAAGCTCGTAGGCAGAGCACGGTTGACAAAAGCAGGGGATTTACCAAAGGCATTATGTATCCGAGGAAAAGCACAGAAGTTTATTGAATACGAAGGACACTGTCAGGTAGAACCCAACAAAGAATCTGGTGGTCCACGAGGGATCTGATATGAGCAACGGTACTCAACCAGAAGAGGAAAGGATGCAAGGAGATCAGGTTATAGAAACAACTGACTAATTCAGAGTTCAAATGCAAAGGAATTACGATTTCCAAATCAAAAAATCATAAGCAAACGCTCTGATCAAGAATGGATAAGTTGAATAGACTTAGGGCACAACCGATGGCAATCTGATTGGCCAAGAACCAGCTCATGTTCAGGAAGACGCTTGAGCCAGAATGATAATTTATAAGGACCAACTGATGATGGTGACTACTCACAAACATATCAAATCAAAAGACTCAAAATGATAATGAGGATGGACATCAATGGATACAGTTAGACATATGGAATTAACCATAGTGTAGGCATGTAAGACCTTCTAGACCAATAGGCGACGGAGGTCCTCGAAAGCTCGGATTGTATAACAAAGTATCTTATGAAGCATAACAATAACTAGGGATGAATGGATACTCGATAAGAGCGAGTAATTATCCATAGGGGTATTCAGGCGGCAAGGAACTGTAGGGCAGTAAGCATAAAGAATTCTCGGAACATCGAAGAGTATTTCAGGACGTCTTGTAATAACAAGAGCAACTGGGGATGAAGGTATGAATGACAGCATAAGTAGTTACCCATAAGGATTTATCGGTGGTAGGGATCGCAACGGCGAAGGGTACAAGGGACTCGGTAAAACATCGGAGAGTATCTTCAGAATCTTCTAGTGCACCACGCAATCATCTGGAGTGAGGGGCTCTCTGGGAGAAAGTATTTACGAGAACCTAGAGTTAGAGTTAAAAAAATCATTTAACCCCTATAGAAGGGAGATTAGAGTCCCAAAATAAAGGTCGAGAAGTAAAAGATCCTAATATCACCCAATTGGCGACATGGGCCCTGATACGTCTCCGTCGTATCTACTTTTCCAAACACTTTTGCCCTTGTTTTGGACTCTAATTTGCATGATTTTAATGGAACTAACCCGGACTGACGCTGTTTTCAGCAGAACTGCCATGGTGTTATTTTTGTGCATAAATAAAAGTTCTCGGAATGACCTGAAAATCCACGGAGCAACTTTTCAAAATTAATAAAAAATACTGGCAAAAGAATTAGTGCCAGGGGGCCCACACCCTGTCCACGAGAGTGGGGGCGCGCCCCCTCCCCCTGGGCGCGCCCCCT
>NW_025226844.1:0-4210 GCF_018294505.1 Triticum aestivum | reverse complement strand
AGGGCCCCGTGGTGAGGGTTTCTTCCCTCGTTTGGAAACCTCCGTTTCCAAGTTTTTAGGGGCGGCCCTTTGCATCCCGTGGGGGGAGGGGATTTTAGATTCACCTCCCCGATCACCCTCCTTCGCGGAGGCACCAATTCCCTCGGTTCGGATGTGTAGCGTATGAAGCCCGCTTTCCGCTTCTTTATTCCTACCCTCATCTTCTCGTGATGGCACTTGATAGGGTGCGCAAGCCAGCATCCTGGTGAGTATAGGATCCGGCGAGCTTTCGGGAAGAGGGGACGAACACCTGATCCTCTCCGCCTTTCTTATCCAGTCCTGGCCGAGGGCAATTTTTCAGAATGATGTTGTGACAAATATAATAACAGCATGTTCGGTCGCGGAGTTACTTACTTGGGTATGTGGATAGTTGCAGTTCACACCTGCATCCTCGGTGGTGTCCGGACACTTTATTCGTGATCCGAAGAATAATCGAAAAATCCCTTCGAGCGTCAAGCCAAAGAAGTGTTGAATAGTTTGCGGTCCTTCCGGGTTGAAATTCCACATACGGAGAGATCGACGTTGACATGGCAGGACCCGACGAACTAGCATTAATTGAATTACTTTGATGAGACTGACATCCCTCTTGAGGAGATCTCGGATGCGGCTTTGCAATGTCAGCACGTCATTAACTGGCTCCCAGTCCAGCCCTTTGTTGACCCATGATGCCAGTTGGGGCAGAGGGCCCGAGCGGAAGGCCGGGGTGGCTGCCTACTTTGTACCTCGAGGTGTTGTGATGTAGAACCACTCCTGTTGCCATAAGTCGGACACCTTCGGTAAGGAACCCTTTGGCCATAGGGCATCGGCACCTTTGCTTATTATAGTGCCTATGCACTCCCCGTGTCACCTGTCAATCATCTTTGGCTTCACATTGAAGGTCTTGAGCCACAAGCTGAAGTGTGGGGTGATGCGGAAGAGGCCTCACACATAGCGATAAACGACGAGATGTGAAGGATGGATTCTGGAGCTAGATCATGGAAATCTAGCCCGTAATAGAACATGAGCCCTCTTACAAAGGGATCAAGACTAAAGCCTAGCCCTCAAAGGAAGTGGGAAACAAATACAACACTCTCGTTGGGTTCGGGAGTGGGGATAACCTACCCTTGAGTAGGTAGCCTATAGGGGATTTCGGCGGTCAGAGACCTAGCCTCCCTAAGCTTCCTGATGTCCTCCTCTGTGAAAGAAGAGGCCATCTACCGGCCTTGAAGGTTGGAACCGGACATGGTTGAAGGTCCGAAGCGCTTAGCCTAAACCTTGGTTGTTGGAACTCAAGGTAGGGGAAGGGAAGGATTGGGCGTGGAAAGAAAAGGACGGGTCTGGACCTCTTTATAAAGAGGGTGAATATCAAGCGTCCTCCGCGTGGCTGTTTGGAACTTGCCTAAAACCGAGGAGTCCTACTAACAACATGATTGCGTTACGCACACCCGTATTGATGAGAATCCCATGATAAGGGGACACGATCTCTGCTTCAATAGGACATGCCAATAAAACCACCTCGTGATATGTGTGGTAGCAGGTTGAGAAAAACGGTTCGAATAATGACCGGGCCGCAGCGTGATGTCACGTTATGAAAAGTTTTCAGCAGATTAGATTTGTGGAATATTGTGCTCTCTACGGTGGTATGTGGAAATTGTTTTGCAGAGCTGGATATGATCCTCATGTTCAAGATCTTCTATGGAGTATTCAAAGAAAGAACATGCCTTGCAATGCTGAAGACAATCTGCCCACCGGACTCATCGTCATTGAAGCCTGGTTCAGGGGCTACTGAGGGAGTCCTGGATTAGGGGGTCCTCGGACAGTTGGACCATATACTTTGGCCGGACTGTTGGACTATGAAGATACAAGATTTAAGACTTCGTCCCGTGTCCGGATGGGACTCTCCTTTGTGTGGAAGGCAATCCTGGCGATGCGGATATGTAGTTCTCCTTCCCTGTAACCGACTCTGTGTAACTCTAGCCCCCTCTGGTGTCTATATAAACCGGAGGGTTTAGTCCGTAGGACAACAACAATCATGATCATAGGCTAGCTTCTAGGGTTTAGCCTCTACGATCTCGTGGTAGATCAACTCTGTAATACTCATATCATCAAGATCAATCAAGCAGGAAGTAGGGTATTACCTCCATCGAGAGGGCCCAAACCTGGGTAAACATTGTGTCGCCCGCCTCCTGTTACCATTAGCCTTAGACGTATAGTTCGGGACCTCCTACCCGAGATCCATCTGTTGTGACACCGACAGCTGGGATTTCCTCTCCACCCATTTGTCCATGGACTCATGTTCTACTACGGGCTAGATTTCCATGATCTGGCCCCCAACTCCATCCTCAACATTTCGGCATTCATTGTCGTGTGTGAGGCCTTCCTCCGCATCCCACCCCACTTCGGATTATGGCTAAAGATCTTCAACGTGAAGCCGAAGGTGGTGAGTGGCCAACATGCAGAGTGCAGAGGCGCCATGGTGAGCAAGATGCCCAACGTCACATGACCCAAAGGCTCCTTTGTGGAGACCGTCAAAGGGTGGCAGAAGTTGTGGTTCTACATCATAGAGCCACGCGGCACCGCCTGGGCCGCGGCTTCCGAATTCCGGTCCGGAGCCCCGATGCGGCTCACCTCCTGGCCAGAGAAGGGCCTGGACTGGTCTTCACGGAACAAGCTGACCCTGCTTCACACGCGCGTCAAGAGCATGACAGATAAGAACATCAAGCTTGTCAATGTGATCCAGGTGATGCTTATTAACTGGATCCTTCCGTGCCAACGCCGGACTTGCCATTTATGGGAGTTCGATCCGGCCAAGAACCAGACCCTGCAGTAGTTCTTCGGCACTACACACGAAGACATCTGGAAGGTTCTCTCCAAGGCCAACGAGACGCGGCCGGCAACGACCGAGGACCGCGGGCACGACTTGGCCCATCCTACTAGTCTGGTAAGTTTCTTCATGTTTTCAAGGTGTATTCTTTACTTGCATACTCAAGGAAGACGCCTAAGCATCCCTACTAATTCTCTTAGGGCTAGACAAAGAAGGCGGAGCGGATCCAATGTCCTGCTTCGCTGCCCGAAGACCCGGAAATCCCGCTTCTGAAGAAGATGTTAGTTCCGGCGCCTTATCAGGCACCGGAGAAGAAGTCCAAGGGGACCAAAGGTGGCCTCCGTCGCAAGGGTGCTTCGGACATGACGTCCGAAGACACAGAGACTCGCTCCTCCGCTACCGAGGACGAAAAGGAGGAGGAGGAGGAAGAAGAAGAGTGCCATCCCCCCCTGAGGGGGCAAGAAAGAAATGGATGGCCTCCACGCATCTGGAGGCCGAGGCGTCCAAGAAGGGGAAAGCTTCCCTCCCAGACAACTCCACATCGGCCACCTACAGCAGCTCAGAATGGTGTCCCTGGGACAAGCTGCTGGCCAAATTGTGAGTACTCAAAAACCCGAACACATTCATATATCCGCCTCATTTCTTCATAGTATTAATGTTTTGAATCGTGTATTTGCAGTCCGGCTTGATCCAACCTCGAGCGGTCCTCATCTTTGGGAGATTTGCTGGACTCGGAGGCAATGGACAGCGGGACCCTTCCGGCGGCCTCCTCTCCCAAGGCCATGGAGGACAACGAGGTGCTCTCCCGAAGGATCCCATGCCAGGGAGATGTTCAGGAGGCCTTCCGGGAGGCGCCGGAGGATGAAAAGTTAGCCACCAGACTCATGGGGGAGAGAATACCCATGGAGACTGGTGGTGGGGGCCATATTCAGTTTGGCCCCTAACCGGATACAGTTCCGGAGCCTCCTACGGCTCCGCAATTAGGCAAGCAACCTCTTTCAAAAGAAGGAGGTGCGCCTATTCCTTTGGTGTCCTTTGTCCATCCACAGGCACCGGACACTCTAATGGAAGCGTTGCGAGGTGCTTCCATTGTTGAGGAGCACCATACCTTTATGGGTACATTGGTTGAGAAGATTCAGTCCATGATGAGCGGACTGGCCGAAGCCTGCACCAGCCTTCTAACAGGCTTTGAGGTAAGCAACACAATTATGTAAAAAGAATGTGACACTATAGACAATAGCCCCTGAGACACTGTCCAGTGTTCTAAAAGAAAATCCGGACAGAGGATCAAACAAGTTTCGCATGAGACTAACCAGATGAGTCAATGTGAATAAGTAGGCGTCGTTACTGGCTGCGACTTCTCATACT
>NW_025226843.1:0-4222 GCF_018294505.1 Triticum aestivum | reverse complement strand
GGTGGCGCCAATTAATCGTCGATGAGCCTGTTCCCGCGCAACCTCGCAGGTTCCCGCGCAAGCTTCCCACCCGACTCGGTGAAATCCCCCAAAATCCCAACGCTTACCGGCCTGCTATATAAACCCTCATGGCCGGCGAGTCCTACGTCGCATTTTCCCCTCTCTCCCAGTAGCTTATCTCATCGGCTTCTCCCACAATCGCCAATGGCACCGGTCCATCGTCGTAGCTCAGCCACTCCGCCGTCATCAAAGGACAGCTCCAGCTGGGAGGCTACACCACGGCGGCGGCGCAGTCCCAGGTGTAGTGTAGTGTGCATGGCGTCCCTGTTGGGTGTGCATGGAACACCCACCACACGCTCCGGCACCGTTGCCCATCGGTAGCTGTTGGCAGCCGCCGTTGCCGCCACACGACCATTGAAAGCCAGGGCCATCTCCATTTCCACCGTCCCGGCCTGAAGGCGGGAGGTGGACATCATGGCTGCCACCCTACTGTGGGCCACCATGGCCATCACCCGCTCTGACACCGGGGCCCGAAGGAAGGAGGTGGTTGTCGTGGCCGCCAGCCCATCATCGGCCACCGTGGCCGCCAGCCCACCATCGACTGCGGGGTCATCACCCACTCTGCCACTGCTGCCCGAAGGCGGGATGCGGAGGTGGATGCCCGCACGTGCTTCAGCAACCTTGCATGATACACTGAGTTCCTACGAGAGGAGGATGAGCGCCTCATCAAGCACGCAAAGAGCCTTACCATGGCACACGCCAACTCAAAGGTGAGGGATCAGGAGATCTACGAGGAGAGCCACCGCTGCGAGAGGGGTCGTCTGGAGCAAAAGAGGGTGCTCGAGGTGAGCGTTGCTGAAGATGCAACAGCGGCAGGCACCGTATTGCAGTTGTCCAGCTCGTCGGTAGGCTCCTCCTCCTCTACCTCTTACTGAGCATGCTCGGCAGAGGAGAGGATGCATGGAAGTAGTACAAAGCCCCTCCATAGTAGTAGTATTTAGGGGTTATTTTTTCAGTTCATCTGACTATAGATGTGGTCAAACTGGAAAACACACTTAAAATTACCTAGTATATAAAGTAGAACTAGCTATTTCAGTACTTGGTTGGCAACAATTGGGGAAAAGTTTGATCAATTCAGGTGTCGAGTTGAACTGTTTGTATAAAGAATGACTGATTAATATATTAATGAAATCTATGCTTAATTACTGAATATTAGTTGCAAGAATTAGGTACTACTAGTGATTCTTAGCTGCATATTTTGACAAATCGCAGTGTTACAATGTTGACAAATGGCAATGTTACTAGATCAATAAATGTCAATCTTTCCAGTTTGACAAATGGCAACATACCCAATATGACAGATGCAAATCTTACCAAATTGTTTGTAAGTGGTTGCACACGGGTCATCCAAAACAACTGTTTGTGTTGAAGAGATGCATAAATCCTGCTCTCACTTTGCATACAGGTGTTTTCACTAAAATGTTTGCCATCAAGAGCTGCACAAATCCTGCTAGGCACATTTTCCCTTTGCTGCGTGGGGAACCTGTCGGTTTGCATATGGTTGTTCTAACTAAAACATTTGTGATGAGTGTTTTATATTTAAAAATCATTGATGTTTTTAAAAAAAAAATCATTTGATAAGTCTGTACATTAAGAGACAAAAAGGCAAGTTCGCACAAACCATATATTTCATTCAGTCACACTGTGAATTTATATTCATATGATCGAGATACAGTATTAAGCCTAAGAAAAAAATTATTTCCGGCGGCAGCAGAGGACAGCTCCAGCAGGGAGGCTACACCGTGGCGGCGGCGCAGTCCCCGACGTAGTGTACTGCGCGTGGCATCCCTGTTGGGTGTGCATGGAACAACCACCACATGCCCCGGCAGCGCTGCCCGTTGGCAGCTGTTGCCGGCCGCTATTGCCGCCACACCACCATCGAAAGACAGGGCCATCTCCTGTTCCGCCGTCGCGGCCCGTAGGCGGGAGGTGGCCGTCGTGGCCGCCGCCCCACTGCGGGCCACCATGGGCATCACCCGCTCCGCCACCGGGGCCCAAGGCAGGAGGTGGTAGTTGTGGCCGCCACCCCATCTTCGGTCGCCGTGGCCGCTAGCCCAGCGTTGACTGTGGGGTCATCACCCGCTCAACCACCGCTGCCCCAAGGTTGGAGGCAGAGGTGGATGCCCGCACGTGTGTCAGCAACACTTGCGCACTATGCTGAGTTCCTGCGAGAGGAGGAGAAGCGCCTCGTAGAGCATGCAAATAGATTTACCACCGCTGTGGCCGCGGCAGCCGCCACCTCAGAGGCGAGGAATCAGGAGATCTATGTGGCACCCTGGCTTAGAGCAACCGGTTTACCTTGCATTGCCAGCCCAGAGACCATGTCTTCTGGCAACACACAACATCTTGGCACGGAATACAACCGCTTTATTGATACTAGCAGAACACAGCTCATATTACAACTAGTTAGGAGGCCAAGCGGCACACACGGTGCGGCTGAACAATATGTACATTATTTAATGAACATAAGGAGGGCCTCGATCATGACAACTACGCGGCAGCGGAACAACGAAGAAGCGGGACTCCATAGCATAGGGACACCGATGTGAACTCGATCTAGACTCGGACAGCACTCCGTTCCAACGAACCTTTCCTGAAATCTGGCATGACACGCCAGGTCAGTACATTGAATGTACTTGCAAGCTCACAACAAGCATAAACATAATGACAAACAATATCATGATATTAACCAGTTTAATCATCAAGGCAAGATCATGCTATGAATGAATTGAATCAAATCTCGTGCCTCAAGTCCTACGGACTTGCTTACCAACGGGTTTCCACGCAACCAAATGGTGATCTTGCTTGGATCACAAACGGACCAACAACTTGTTCATCAACCTCAACATGATTCTTCAACAATCATTTCTCCAACATTGCCACATTATCTTAGTGTGCAACATTTATTTAAAACGTTGACCCATGGTGTGACCTACTTTCGAGCGTGTCCGTAACCGTGGACTCGGCTATCGATAGATTGAATACACTCTGCAGAGGTAGCGCACTGTACCCACACCAAGGAAACCATGGCCTCGCACTCCCATTCAGGTGGACCAACGACATTCCAACAAAACCCCTCCATTGCCACGACACTCTGCCGGCCAGTCCGACTAACTCCCCACTGGACTAAGTCATGGGTGGCCTGTGTCGAACACAGACACCAACGGCCAACGTCGTGGCAAAACGGTCCCAAACGGGGACAAGTTACCATAATAACAAATCAACAGGCACACAAGGTTATGTCTGCTTACCGGGCCAGGGTATCGCACGCCCATAACCTTCCCTTGTTGGAGTTACCGACCAGAGGCATGACAACAGACCTAATAAAGGCCTTCGCATAAAGGCAAATGTGGTTGCACTGGGAAATACTCGATTCAGTGGCACCATGACCCGATCAACGATATGTTCAAGGTGATTTATTATCAGGATCAGCTTAAGATAAAAATGACATGTGTCATGACATGCCATGCAAATTCACTTATGTATCATGCCTCACTAATCATCAGAATCATACCGGGTCAACTTATATCAAGCACTAAATAGTTCAGAACCTCATGGCATTTTTTTGCTCATGTTTAGGCAACAACTAATCATGGCAATAACTTAGCATAATCATTTTCTTACTAAGGAAGATATTATTCAAACTAGTCCATTTTTAATAGCCAATTATTACTCCAAAGACTATCATCACTTATAATAACATAACTCTAGCTTAGGTAACTCCTAGCTTTCTATCAAACAACATATCCACATGAATAAGCTTGCAACAGAATCAAAATAATTATTTAACTAGGTGATTTAAATGCATGAACTAATTAACCATTAAAGTTGAAAATAAATCACAAATATTGCAATGGCACCATGAAAATATTGATGTGGCTGGCCTTAGTGCAGATGAGGGTCACACTCTCCCTGATGATCCTCAAGACAAGGTCCACCTTCTGAAAACAATTATAAACACAAAAAGAAAACATCAAGAACCATTCTCAAATTTACCAGAAAATCTAGACAGCAGGAGAAAATCCCATCTTTGGTCTGCAACTATAGATTTTCATACAGAAGCCAATGCAAAAAGAATCAATTCATTTGGACTTATGGTTAAAAAGTATTGGTTGTCTGAAGTGTTCTATAAATTTTGAATTTAAATAAACAGAACTGGGGG
>NW_025226842.1:0-4234 GCF_018294505.1 Triticum aestivum | reverse complement strand
AGAGCCTAGAACGGGTCGATAAGGAACTTGGTCGTGTGAAGAAGCAATTGGAGGACAAGCAAGGTATGTTAAAACATTGTTTTGAATTTGGCACGAATGAGTAAGTGTGCCTGATGAAAAGTACTTGTATTATATGCTATAGAGCGAGTGCCGAATATGAGGCACTGAAGAAGGCTTTGGCCGAAGCCAATGAGAAGGTTGCCGCCGAACAGGCTCTTTGTGAAAAACACGAGGCCAGGGTCATCGAAGCTGAGCGAGAGCTCCGGGAGGCGGTCAAGAAGAGTGAGGATTTGGAGCAGAGTTTAGTAGGGAAAGAATCCGAACTCGCCCAAGCTCTCCAAGCCGCGGAGGATGCTCGGGAAGAAGCCCGAGGTGCTCTCAAGGATACTCAAGAGGCACGGAAGGTCGCGGCTGGTAAGACTTTTGTACTCAAAGCCATTTTTTTGCATAGTAATAGGAGCGCTAAGCGACGAACGGAATTCTTATTCCTTCAGGTGTGTGTGCGGACCTGCCATGTAGCATATCGGATGCTGCCCAATTATACCGTGCGGAGGAGAAGAAGTCTGCGGAGAAGTATTTCTGGTCGCAGTATTTGGCGCCGAATTATCCGGTGCCATTTATCGATCAGTTGAAGCAGCTGGTCGAACTGCACCAGGCGGCCGAACTAGCCATGAAGGACTTGGTTGTCCGGCTGTGGCCCGCGGAGCCAATTCCATGCAGTTACTTCGAACTCGTGAAGCGGGTTGTTGGTACTTGCCCTCGGCTCGATGTCATCAAGCGATCGGTTTGCATAGAGGGTGCACGCATGGCATTTGCCCGTGCGAAGGTGCACTAGGGAAAGCTTGATGCTGAGAAGCTGATGACTAAGGGGCCACCGCAGGGTAAGGAGCATCGCAAGCCCGAGTTGTACTATGAGGGTGTCCTGAAAGGGGGCCGCCTTGTGGCGGACAAGTCTGCTAAAGACACTATATTTACCTGAAGGCCGTCGTGCCGTTGTAATGCGGGAGAATGACACTTTTATTATTTATTCCCTGTTTATGTGAACGTTTGTTCTTCCTGTGCGTCCGCTTAGCATGTATAAACCTAAGAGTTGGCCAGTCATCAGCTTCTGCCCCCACGTAAAAGGTACAGGGGTGTTCGGGCCATACCTGAACACTCTTTATCCCATTTTTGGGTCCTTTTAAGGAGGTGTTTCTTACCACGAACTAGGCAATCAGACTATAGGGCTTTATTACTTCTCACTTAGCCATATGAATTCGAGTATGGTGGGTGCAGCCCCTGGTATTCGGAAGACCATACTGGGGGACCTATCGGCGCCTGATCGGAAGACCGATCCATCGCACTTTGCATTTATAATTGCATTATGCGGAATAAATCTTTAAGGATTTTACAACCTCTCAAACAGCTGACCAGCTCTCGTCGTATCATGACAGTCAGTTTTCGACTTTCTCTACTGAGGTGCTTGTCCAGAAGAACCGGGACACAATCGCAGTAGTTCTCCCAGCGCTACCTTAGCCGATGGTGCGAAATGTAAGGTACCAAAACATGGGAGCCGGGCAAACCCAACCAATGACCCAAGACATGATTCGGAGCTGATGCATATAATGCTATAAGTTCAGGGTGCCGAGCGACCGGGAAGGTGGCTGGACTTTGTTGTATTATGAGTATTCTGAAGCCCCTGGCGTAGTGGGGCCTAATACGACGTATGGGTGCCGTTTAGGGCAAAAAAGTGGCATCTAATGAAGAATGACAGCCGGTAAGTGTTATTTAAATCTACGCACTGTAGTAGGATGATATGTCTATGCATATGAGTACGACTTATGATTATGAAAAGAGGTGTTTTCGGCGGAACCTGTCATGGCCGGACTGGAGGGGGCTGTGAGTGTATCTGAAGTGAATCCGGACTGCCTTCTTTGGGGGGGGGTCACGTGTGTGTTCCCGCCCTTGTGTGTCTGGGCTGATTTCACGTCGCCAATCCTATTCTGCGTCAAAGTTAGTTTGTAAAGGCAAATATTTGAGGGCGGTTGAACGTCCTCTTGTGGTTGGACCGAGGGTGCCTGATCGGAGCCTGGTTAACCCAGCCGTTATATCGTAAAGTAGCGCGGACTCCTCAGTTGGTGTCCGGATAGTTGGCTGCCATATTAGAATTTTGATAGGCAGGCACGACTCGCTACTCCGGCAGCGGTATGATTTCCGCTCTAAGGGTGGGGTTCGGCCTTGCACATAGATGTGACTATATCACACTGGGCTGGCCTAATGGTTTGCCACGTGGAACCTAGTCAACATGGTTCGTCCCGTTAACATATGGTAATTACTGTATGAGGGGAAAGTGCCGAAGACTTATTCTTTGGCGTGGTATTTGTTTGGTGATCCGAAGACAACCGTTAGAGTGGTGGGCCAGTAAAACCTGGCCTTTGCACCTGGCATCCTTTAGAAGATGTTATTTGCGGTTTCATACCCGCGGGGGCTTTATGTGAGATGGAACCCCCAGACTACTGGGTCCAGAGGTAGTGCAATTAAATTGTTGTGGTTGATATTGTCTGGACGGTCGATGTGATCGGGGGAGATCGGTCGTACTTTTATGCTCTCGAGGATCTTTTGACTTCACCGTTGTTGGACTCCTCCCCTCATTGTTTCCGGCACACGACCGTCCGCTTTGTTTTGAGGATCCGGCATTCTCTATTGGTATGCTTGGCCGTCCTTCTAGGAGTACCATGAATTTCACATGGTTGATCGAGTATGTTGCTCGGGCCGGATAGGCTTGAGTTGTTCTTTGTCCGCTAACCGGACTGGGAGTTGCTGGATTTGGCACCAACTTCCCTGACTTGACGTTTTATGACAATTGCGCTGAGGCTTGAGGATGCCTCTTCGTGTATCCTTCGTATTGTCTTGGACCGTTGTGGTGTGTTGACGTCGGGGTATGTGCCTTGGATTCTCCTGCTTAGGTTGAGGTAGCAAATTATGCCGTGTGTGCCCTTTGTCGGGGCGGTCGAGTCCGTATTTTTTGGTGGCCAGGACCTTGGTCCACCTGTCCATGAGCAAATCTTGGTCAGCTTTAAGCTGTTGTTGCTTCCTTTGCAGGTTCCTTACCGTGGCCATGAGCCGTTGCTTGAAGCGAACTTGCTCCACTGGATCCTCAGGCACGCCGCATTCGGCATCGCCGAGGCTTACCTCGTCTTCGGAGGAGGGCATATAGTTGTTCCTCTCCAAGTATCCCACCGTGGCTAGTCCAGCCTGCTTGAAGGCAGACTGATCAGGGTTGTATTCATCTTTGGCACCATCTGAATTGTTTTCGTCTCCTGCGCCGGTATTGTTGTGACGAGGCTTGCAGCGGCGTTGACGATGCCCATGCTTTGCGTTCTTCCCTGAGGGGTTATCCTATGTTGCCTCATCGCCATTGGTTTCCTTCAGAGTGTCCGCCATATATATATCATATGAGGAGGTGGTTGTCCACCGCCCCGTGAGCAGTGGTTCCTGTTCTTCTCCTGCATCATCGTCCATAACGTTGATGTCTTCAGAGTTGAAGTCTAGCACGTCGGTTAAATCATCGACCGTGGCTATGAAGTGGGTGGTGGGTGGGTAACGAATTCCTTCATCGCCTACTTCCCACTCGAGCCGGACATAGTTCGGCCATGAGTCTCCTGATAAAGAGAGAGATTTTAACGAGTTCAGCACATCGCCAAGAGGCGAGTGCTGGAAGATATCCGCAGCGGTAAACTCCATTATCGGAGCCCAACCAGGCTCGGCAGGCTCGGGAGCGCGCGGACTGGAACCTACAGCCGGATATGAGTCCGGGGGTCCGGTGTTACAGGCTTCCTTAGAGGTAAGACCCGTGTTCGGCTCTACCGCCGATGAGTGTGCGGCTTGCGGGGTGGGGTCCACCTACCCGTCCTTGGGCGACGCAATCTGGTCCAGATTTAGGTCCGGGGTTCCTGCAGGGGCGATATCCCGAGCATTATCCAACAACAGGTCTAAGTCGTGCTCATCGTGATTGTCCGGCACTCCTGGCACAGGCCCAAACCCATCGAAGATCAAGTCTTTGCGGATATCGGCCGTGTGGTTCAGGTTTCCGAACCTGACCTGATGGCCAGGGGCATAGCTGTCGATCTGCTCCAGATGGCCAAGTGAATTGGCCCGCAGTGCGAAGATGCCGAACACGAAGATCTGTCCAGGGAGAAAAGTCTCACCCTGGACCGTGTTGTTGATGATTGAAGGAGCCATCAAGCCTTGCAGC
>NW_025226841.1:0-4240 GCF_018294505.1 Triticum aestivum | reverse complement strand
AGGGGGAGAAGAGGACTGCTTCTGAAGACCCGGAGGCCAAGGCCTCAAAGCGGGGAAAGAAATCTATACCGGAAGGTCCTGCGCCGGGAGGAGCCCCGGCCGTACTGTCTCCTCAGAGGAATCAGCCCTCCAGCGAGCCATAAGTAAAAAAGGGGAATTTTTGTAATAGGGGACGCCCATGTATTATTTCCGAAGGTAACCGAAGTCTTGACCTTGCAATTCGGATCTCAGCCCATCTCAGCAGAGCTCATCTTCTGGGGACCTTCGTCCGGAGATGATGGAGAGCGAGACGCCTCCATCTGCCGGCCCATTGGGCGGGGCGGACGACCCTGAGGTGTCGTCACGAAGGGTCTCCCCAAGTCCGGCGGGGCCAGAGAGTTCGGCACCCATTGGAGTACGGCTGGTGGAGCTGCAGGATTTGCTCAAGAGGGCGTCTATCTCAGAAGATCACCGCACATTAATGAGTATGGTGATTGAGAGGATCTCATCCGCCAAAAGCGGTTTGTTTGGGGCCGTCGGAAGTTTGCTGACGGGGTTTGAGGTACGCAAAAAATGACATACCTTGGATAGTTTTGCACATGGAGTGCGCCCTGTATAGATAGTAGCCCCTGAGACGTGGTATGATGTCGAAAGCGACAGCATGCCAAGGATCATAATCTCAGTTATGGAATGTTGCCTTTCCTATGCAGGTGGCGGAACGTTCGGTGGCTAGCCGGACTGATGGAGTTGCCGAACTTAAGAGGCAACTCGATGTTGCGGATGCGGACATAGCGCTGGTCAATAAACGACTTAACGAGTCGCAAGGTAGGTGGTTGCTCCGCGGTTGCCTAGTAAGGGAGCTGATGCCCGTTCCTTACAATTTGTATGCTTGATGCAGATGGCGCCGCTGCTGTGGAAGACCTTCGAGCAGAGCTTGCTCGAGCCAAGGAGCAAGCCAGGATAAGTGATGCGGCTGCCTCGAAGGCAGCGGAAGAGCTAAAAGCCGAAAAGGCTGCTCACTGCCAAAGCAGGGAAGAGATGGCCGAAATGGCCTTGAAATTAAAAGATGCTACCGACCGTTGTGAGGTTCTTGAAGGAGAATGCCGAGTGGAGCAAGAGGGCCTGAAGAAGGACACCGCCGAAGTCAAGGATGCCCGGAGTGAGATGCGGGCTATGAAGGAGGAACTGCGTCAAGCCGGAGACATTGCGGCTGGAAAGCCCTTTCTTCTGCGTAGGAAGTTCACGGATCCGAAGTATGCTCAGTTGGGCTAGTTGTGTGGTGTGGAGGATCCTTATCTGGATTTGGCGGCGAGTGCGGCGGACGCAGTCGTGCACTTCCGAAGCCAGAAGGATCACGAAATGGAAGAGCTTTACTGGTCTCAATTCCATAGTCCGGAGTGTCCACTTTCGTTGACTGATCGGCTGGCTGAGTGGGCTGAGCTGAATAGACTATCCGGACTTGCCATGACGGATGTGGTCGCTCATCTGTGGCCGGAAAGGCCCAAGCCGAAGAGCTATTTTGGCTTGTTGCAGCAATTCCTTGGGGCGGTGTCGCATATCAAGGCGATGAAGCGGTCGGCATGCATAGAAGGTGCACGGATGGCTCTCGCCCGTGTGAAGACATACTGGGCGGACATGGATGCCACCGCTGTTGCATCCCGGGGTTCGAACAAAAGTCGATTACCCGCCGAGAACTATTTGAGGAAGTCCTGTAGGGCGCTCGTTTAATAGAGTCGCAGTGCTCGAAAGATGTCATGTTCAAATGACGTGTATGATTTGTGAGATCATGTTTATAATGCCATAGCTTTTTATACTTGTGCGTTCAAGTATTGAACTATCTCCTGTGTGGTCGTATATGTATGTATAACCTGAAAGATGGCAGTCTTTGGCTTCAGCCCCCACGCACATGGTGCGGAGATGTTTGCGAAAAGAAAAGTGCTTTTTCACACTTAATCCAACGCCTTGGTCCTTTTTAAGGAGGTGATAGCGTAGCAAACTAGGCAACTGGACTATAATGCTTTATCGCTTTCACTTAGCCATAGGAGCTCGAAGGTGGGGCTACTATATAGCCCCTAGAGGCACCGCGCTCTCCGAACTCGGGGCGCGTATGTGCCTGACCGGGAAGCGGTCCTTCGTCAAAGCAGAGGAATTCTAAACATTCCAATAGTCGATCGAGTGGTTGACCAGTCTCTCGCTATATCATGACAGTCAGTTTTCGGCTTTCTCTACTGAGGTGCTCGCCCGGCCGAACCGGGGCACAATCGCAGTAGTTCTCCTGGTGCTGCGTTAGCCAATGGAGCGGAACGTAAGGCAGCAAAACACAGGAGCCGGGCAAACCCAACATTTGACCAAAGACATGATTCGGAGCTGATGCATATAAGGCCTAACTCGAGACGCCGAACACTCCCTGAGGTGTTCGGTGTTTATGATACCGGGCAGAACAATGCCCTAAGCCCCTAGTGTCCAGGTACAGGCGGGAACTTCTGACGTGGCCGAAGCCAAAACGCCAGCCTCCTCCTCGGTTATGGTAGAAAACCGGGGGATGTGTATCAACAAGAGACAGTAAGAAAGGTTTACGCAGGGTCTTAATCTGAAAAGAATCCTTGCAACGGGTCCCTGCTGCACGTCTACGCCTGTGTCTCCGTTGTGCTATATCCTGGACGGGTGTAGCACGTGCTTCATCTGTAAAAGAGAAGGACTTAGTTCGGAAGAAATATCGTGCAAAAGTTGTATTTAAAATAAAGTATAATTTGGAAGATGAATAAAGTTGAGCTTTATTGGCTCTCATCGTTTATACGCGCGGCCCCTTGTAAAGGGGTATGCGGCTGAGAAGCCCCTTGTTTAGTTACGCCGGACTCTCCTAACCGTGTCCGAGGTCTGAATGACCTGTTTTGAGGGGCTTTGACCTGCAAGGTCGGATTAGTGTGTGGCTGTCAAGGCAGTCTCACGTTCTCCATGGTCGAGGAACACTCGGAGTTACTCTTTAATGAGATTATGCCGCGTGGACCGGGCATTTTAAGCGTAAGAGACACGTAATGTGGTATTGCATTAAAGCGGGCGAAAGCTCCGCGTCCCAGTAGTGCTTAAGGGCTACTATTAAATGGGGCGATATGGAGAGTGAGCTTTTCGCGACCGAGGTTGTCGGATCAACCGAACACAACCTCTAGTGGTACAGAGCCTGTACAATTGGCTTGAAGGCCTGGCGTCACTCCTTTGAAGGAAGTGCTGCTACGGCGAATTTTGGTAGGGTCTACCCCCATTCTGCGGATGGTGTCCTGGTATGGCAGGTGCCGCACTGAGTTTTCGTGTTATCACATGAAGTGAGTTCACTGTTTTGACTTCTAGTGGGAAAGTCTTCTGTTTTCCGGCGTGCTTCTTGTGGGGTTCGTCGTCTTTGCTTTGTGCGTCGAGCCCCTTGTGTTCGGCGTTAAGTCGGCCGGACTGCTTGAAGACCCAACAATCTCTGTGGGTATGGTTTGCAGGCTTCCCGGAGGTACTATGTATTTGACATAGCCTATCCAGAATTTTGTTTAGGTTGGATAGCTCGTCACTGTTCTCCTTGAGGGGCAGTGTTTTGTTACTCGGCCGAGAGCTTTTGAATCCGGCGTTGACCGCCGTGCTATCTGGGCCATTTTCCTTATTCTGGCGCTGATCTTTTCTGCGTCGTGATTTCCCATTTCCATCCCTGACTTTGGATGTACTTGGGTCGCTGGTGCTGCATCTAGCCAGCCAGCTGTCCTCCCCTGCGCAAAAGCGGGTCATGAGGCTTGTTAGTGCGGACATTGTTCTTGGTTTTTCCTGGCCGAGGTGTCTGGCGAGCCATTCATCTCGGACGTTGTGCTTAAAGGCTGCTAAGGCTTCGGCGTCCGGACAGACGACTATTTGGTTCTTTTTGGTGAGGAACCTGTTCCAGAATTTGCGTGCTGACTCTCCGGGCTGTTGAGTTATGTGACTTAAATCGTCTGCATCCGGAGGGCGGACATAAGTCCCCTTAAAATTTGCTCGAAATGCATCCTCGAGCTCTTCCCAACTTCCAATGGTATTTTCTGGGAGGCTTTTGAGCCAATGCCGAGCTGGCCCTTTGAGCTTGAGGTGTAGGTATTTTATGGCATGGAGGTCGTTTCCTCTGGCCATATGTATATGTAGGATATAATCCTCAATCCAGACTCCGGGGTCTGTTGTTCCGTCATATGCCTCTATGTTTACGGGTTTGAATCCCGCTGGAAATTCATGATCTAGTACCTCGTTGGTGAAACATAGT
>NW_025226840.1:0-4256 GCF_018294505.1 Triticum aestivum | reverse complement strand
TGTTGGCCGTCCATTCACACGTTCAAGCCGGAGATACTTGAGAAGTACGACGGAAGGCTGAACCCGGCAGAGTTCCTGACCATCTGCACCATCGCTGTTCAGGCTGTCGGGGTAAGAGACGAGAAGGTGTTCGCCAACTACTTCCCGTTGGCACTCAAAACTAACATTAGGTCTTGGCTCTTGCACCTGCCGGAGAACTCCATTTCGTCATGAGCAGACCTGTGCCATTAGTTCATCGGCGCTTTCACCGGTGGCCACCAGGAGCCGGGCTGCCCCGGCGATTTGCAGCTTCTCCAGCAGAAGGAAGGAGAAACCCTTCGTAAGTATTTGCAGAGATTCAGTAAAGTTCATAGGAATATTCCAAATATCCATCCGGCAGCCATGATAGATGCCTTCTAGTCCAATGTGAGCAACCGCCAAATTCGTGCCAAGATGAACGTGTGGTTGCCCAAGACTGTGAAAGAGCTGTACACCCTAGCGGATAAGTGTGCCCAGATGGAGGAAGGGAGGAAATTGCCTGGAGAAGGAGATTGCATTGATGTTGATTCATATGATGATGATGAATCCACCAGTCAAAAGAAGGCTAAGAAGCGCAGTAAGAAGCGAAGGGATAAAGCAGTATTGACTGTTGAAGTGTCAAGCACCCCTAGTACCGGCAAGATCGCCAAGATTGAGGCCCCCGACAAGGAGGTTGCCGTGTGCGCCGATTGTCGGGAAGCTACAGCTGCCGAGAAGGCCGAGGGCGATCGTCCGTACCGCAAGATCTACCGAACCAAGGGCCACGACCTACAGGAGTGCTATCAGGTCGAGCAGTTGGTCAAGAGACAGAGAGCGGAATACAAGAAGCGAGATAAGGAAAAAGGTCAGAATGTCGCTGGCGGTAAGGTCCAAGGCGATGAAGCAAATTGCCCTGGCAAGCCCTTTCGGAACAAAGGAAAACCCGCCAGGGGCGAGGGGAAAGAAGTCTATGATGATGAGAGTGATAAGGGGGTTGAAGAAGAAACCAGTGAGCAAGAGTTTCTGAAGGCCACGGAAGCCCTGTGCGTTGTCGGGGGTGCGTCTTTGCACACCTCCCATCACCAACTCAAGTGGTGGGCGAGGGAAGTCAATGATGTGGAACCAGCGCTGGAGGCCCGGAAGCCGCTCAAATGGTCCCGTACACCCATCATCTTCGATGAAGAGGACCATCCTAGCCGCACCACTGTGGTAGGATGCCTGCCTTTGTTGGTTTCTCCAACAATTCACAACCTCAAGGTCACAAAGATGTTGGTGGATGGTGGGGCCAGACTGAATCTGATTTCCTCGGCAGTTATCAGCAAGCTTCAGATAGCAGAGGAATAGCTAGAGGTTACAGGCATGTTTCAAGGAGTCAACCCCGGTAGGAGTCATCCTAAAGGGAAGATTACGTTGCCAGTAACATTTGGGGAGAGCTTAACTACCAGACCGAGAAGATCGTGTTTGATGTAGTTGATCTCCCCTGCCGTACAATGGGATCCTTGGACGCCCAGCCTTGGCTAAGTTCATGGCGACATCCCACTATGCCTACAATACCCTAAAGATTCCTGGGCCCCTGGGAGTCCTCACTATCCCGTCAGATGAGAAAGATGCCATCATCTGTGTGTACAAGATGTACAGGGACGCGGTCGTCGCAGAGGCAGTGACGGCAGCGGTCCTCACCAAGGAGAGCAAAGGAAAGAAACGTGATTATAGGACCTGTGGCAAAGAGTCCAGGAAGCATGCCCCCTCCGAGTGCAAGACACCCGTTGCCGATGTGCCAGAGTGTTCCAACAGCAACAGATCCAAGGTTGTTGCTCCGCAAGTGAAAAGGTCCCTACATGGCTAGTTGGTGTTGATGGTACTTTCACCATCAGCGCCACCCTCGATGACAAATAGGAAAGCGTGCTTGCTGCCTTCCTGTAGGCGAATATCGATGTGTTTGCTTGGCAGCCATCTGATATCCCCGGTGTTCTCAGGGAGGTAATCAAGCACCACCTTGCTGTCTGCCCACACGCTAGACCTGTGAAGCATAAAGTCCGGAAGCAGGCCTTAGAGAGGCATCAGTTCATTGCAGAAGAAATCAAGAAGCTTGAAGTAGCTGGTTTGGTCAAAGGAGTGCTACATCCCACTTGGCTAGCAAACCCAGTAGTAGTCAGGAAGGCGAATGGGAAATGGAGGTTGTGCATTGATTTCATAGACCTCAACAAGGCTTGCCCAAAGGACCCGTTCCCCTTGCTGCGGATTGATCAGATAGTGGATTCCACCTCAGGTTGCAATTTTCTCTCATTTTTTGACGCCTATTCTGGGTACCACCAGATATTCATGCCAAAGGAGTATGAGGAGAAGACATCATTCATCACTCCATGCGGTACGTATTGCTTTGTTTGCATGCCGTTCGGATTAAAGAGTGCCGGGTCCACCTTGCAAGGGCAGTCCAGATTGGTTTTGAACCTCAGTTGCACAGAAGTATTGAGGCTTATATGGATGACATCGTGGTCAAAACCAAGGACAAAGCAACTCTCATTCAGGATTTGGAGGAGACGTTTACAAATCTGCGCAAGATCAACCTGAAGATAAACCTAGAGAAATGTGTGTTTGGCGTCCCCTCCGGCAAGTTGCTTGGATACTTTGTGACCCACAGGGGGAACGAAGCCAATCCCGACAAGATCAGGGCCATCAAGCAGATCCAAGCGCCAAGGACAGTCAAAAATGTGAGGCGTCTGACGGGATGTGTTGCAGTGCTTAGCAGATTCATCTCCAAGTCTGCCGAGAAGGCCCTGCCGTTCTTCAAGATTTTGAAGAAGGCAGGTCCCATGAAGTGGACCCCT
This sequence comes from Triticum aestivum, assembly GCF_018294505.1. Classification (NCBI taxonomy): domain Eukaryota; kingdom Viridiplantae; phylum Streptophyta; class Magnoliopsida; order Poales; family Poaceae; genus Triticum; species Triticum aestivum. The sequence goes on along the minus strand of NW_025226840.1, from coordinate 1,431 downwards.
GAAGTAGATGCAGCTTTGCAAGAGCTAAAAACATACTTGTCCTCTGTGCCTACCCTGGTTGCACCTAAGCCTCAGGAGCTGTTGTTGCTATACTTGGCGGCAACAAACCAAGTGGTCAATGCAGCCTTGGTGGCACAGCGAGAAGTGGATGAGAAAGAGAATGAGCAAAGCTCGACAGGGCCAGATGAGGATCAGAACAGCAGTGAGCGCGACAATGATGACAACCCCAAGGATGTGGTGAGGAAGAAAGTCGTGCAGCGCCTAGTGTACTTCATCATCTCCTTATTACAGGGGGCTAGGTCAAGGTACTCTCGCGAGAAAAAGTTGATCTTTGGCCTCATCATGGCCTCAAGGAAACTACGCCACTACTTCCAAGCCCATGAGATCACGGTTGTCACTCGTTTCCTGTTGCAGCGGATATTCCGGAACCCAGAGGCTACCGGCAGAATAGTGGAGTGGGCTTTGGAGCTATCAAGCTTTGGTTTGAAGTTTGAGAGCACATCAACTGTCTATAGCAGGGCATTGGCAGCGTTTATTGCAGAATGGACGCCAACCCCTGATGAAGAACTGACTGAGACAGTTGTCCAAGGCAAGGAATCACCCCAAAATGGATTATGTATTTTGATGGTGCCTTTTCCCTACAAGGTGCGGGGGCTGGCATGCTTCTTTTTGCCCCCTCCGGGGAGCACTTGAAGTACGTCGTCTAGATGCATTTTGCATGGGAAGAGGCTACCAACAATACAATAGAGTATGAAGGGATCCTTGCCGGGCTCACAATTGCAGTTGAATTGGAAATTAAGAAGATGATCATTCAAGGAGACTCACAATTGGTGGTGAGGAAAGTTAACAAGGATTATCAAAGTCCATTGATGGAGGAATACGTCGAGGAAGTGAGAAGATTGGAGGAGCACTTTGACGGATTGCAAACAGAGCACGTACCCCATGCGGAAAACAACATAGTTGATCATCTGTCAAAGTGTGCTGCGCATAAGCTTCCTGTGGAACCAATGACTTTTGTTCTTCGTCTTACTAAGCCCTCCGTATCCCCAGCAACAATGGCCCAAAAGAGGAGGAAGTTGGACACCGAAAAGCCTCTCCCGGTAGAGCCGTCCGCTCCCGGCAGAGACCCTATCGGAAATAACTCCACACAGCTTGCCGGACCACCCGCTCTTGCCGGGTACATGGATCCCGCGCATGAGGCCAGTGCTCCCGCAGCAGAGGAGGTGCCGCTAGTCCTTGTTGGCGAGCCACATGCTCCAACTTTGAAGGCACATTGCCCACTTCCTCCAAACCGGAGAGCTTCCCTACGATCAAGACGAAGCTGAAAGAGTAGCCTGGAGGGCCAATATGTATCAGTTTGTTGATGACACTCTATACAGAAGGAGGCCCAATGATGTGAAATTGAAGTGTGTCTGCTGGGATGATGGAAAG
>NW_025226839.1:0-4259 GCF_018294505.1 Triticum aestivum | reverse complement strand
TCTTGTTGGACTAACACTTCTAGCTAGTATGTTTCAGACAAGTTCAACAATGGAGTGGCATGGACTAGAGGATGTGGAACCCCTTCAAGATGCTAAGGACAAAGGGTTGGCTCAAGCTCCAAGCACAAGACTCTACATTTTCTATTTTAGTGATCCAAGATCACATTGAGTCTATAGGAAAAGCCAATACTATCAAGGAGGGATGAGGTGTTTCTTAATGGCTTACTTGCTCAAGTGCTTAGTGATATGCTCCAAAGCCCTCAACTACTTTCTCAGATCCACATATGTCCTAAACCAAAAAGTCTAACTCGGCCCCACCGATTCTTTCTATCCGGCGCCACCGAGTTCAGATGTCTTAGCCACTGCCACAAACCCTAGGCAAATCGGTTTCACCGATAGGGATCTCGGTCTCACCGAGATGAGATTGCAATCTCTCTGTGTATGTCCATTACCAAAATCGGTCCCACCGAGTTTGTGTAATCATTCCTACCGAGATTACAATGCAAACTCTCTGTTCCACTTCGTAACATTTTGATCTAACCGAGATGAGTGAATCGGTCCTACAGAGTTTGCCTGACCAACTCTTTGGTTAGCTTATTACCAAAATCGGTCCCATCGAGTTTGTGTAATCGGTCTCACCGAGATTATGTTATGCCCTAACCCTAACCATATCGGTCCTACCGATTTGCATGTCGGTCCCACCGAAAATCCTAACGGTCACATTATTTGCTAAATCGGTCCGACCGAGTTTCTCGATTCGGTCCCACCGAGATTGGTAAGTTGTGTGTAACGGTTAGATTTTGTGTGGAGGCTATATATACCCCTCCACCCACTCTTCATTCGTGGAGAGAGCCATCAGAACGAACCTACACTTTCAGCATAAATTTCTGAGAGAGAACCACCTACTCATGTGTTGAGGCCAAGATATTCCATTCCTACCATATGAATCTTGATCTCTACCCTTCCCCAAGTTGCTTTCCACTCAAATCTTGTTTCCACCAAATACAAATCCTATGAGAGAGAGTTGAGTCTTGGGGAGACTATCATTTGAAGCACAAGAGCAAGGAGTTCATCATCAACACACCATTTGTTACTTCTTGGAGAGTGGTGCCTACTAGATTGGCTAGGTGTCACTTGGGAGCCTCTGACAAGATTGTGGAGTTGAACCAAGGAGTTTGTAAGGGCAAGGAGATCGCCTACTTCGTGAAGATCTACCGCTAGTGAGGCAAGTCCTTCGTGGGCGATGGCCATGGTGGGATAGACAAGGTTGCTTCTTTGTGGACCCTTCGTGGGTGGAGCCCTCCATGGACTCGCGCAACCATTACCCTTCGTGGGTGGATGTCTCCATCAACGTGGATGTACGATAGCATCACCTATCGGAACCACGACAAAAACATCTGTGTCTCCAATTGCGTTCGAATTTTCCAATCCCATCCCTTTACATTCTTGCAAGTTGCATGCTTTACTTTCCGCTGCTCATATACTCTTGCTTGCTTGCTATGTATTGTGAGTGTTAAACTTGTGCCTAAACTTCACTTAAACTTAAAGAAGTTAAAAAACTGCAACTTTTGGTACTTAGTGTCTAATCACCCCCCTCTAGACACCTCTTCTTGATCCTTTCAATTGGTATCAGAGCATTGGTCTCCATTGCTTTGGTTTAAACACCATTGGAGGAAGATGGATAAGTCTACTATTGGGAGTCTTAGACATAGAGTGCCAATACTTGATGGAGAGTACTTTCATGAGTGGAAAAATGAGATGCTTGTGATTTTCAATGAATATCAATTGAACAAGTACATTGCTAGCCCTTGTGCACCTCATGTTGATCCTATGCATCCTACCCCTGGATGAGTCAATTAACGTGATTAGCAATCTTGGAACTGTTGAACTTATCATTAGAGGCTTGCCTAGAAACTTGATTGGATGTTTGCCTACTCTTAAGTGTGCCTAAACCATATGGAAATTTCTTGACGAATGTTTTCCAAATTATTCCTTGAAAAATCTTGATGAAATTCTACATAAGTCTATTGCCTTGAGTAAGATGAATTCCAGTGATCCTATGTTTGGTGATTGTCTATTTGAGCTTACAAACCTTATGCGTGCCAAAGGAGATGTTGGAATTATTAGTGATATTATTTCCGAAGCTATAAAAATTCATAAACAAGATCATTGTCAAAATCACTCTAACAAATCACCCTCTCTAGGATTTGATCCACCACATGACGATGTTGAACATGGATACTATGACGAGGATGATGATAGTGACTTTGATCTTGATAATGCAATGAGACACCTTGGTCTTATGGCAAATCTTTGGGTATATATGGCAGGAGGAAAGGAATGGGTTCTTGATAGTGGATGTACCGATCACATGACCGGAGATAAAGATATGTTTCATGAGCTTGCTGAAAATAATGGTCCTCGAAAGTATGTCACTTTTGGTGATAACTCAAAGGGTAAGGTGGTTGGCCTCGGTAATGTGTCCATATCACATGGTAGCTCCATACAAAATGTCAGGATCGTTGATTCTCTTGGCTACAACTTACTTTCAATATCTAGACTTGCTGATTTTGGTTTCAATGTCCTATTTACTAAAGTAGATTGCCAAGTGTTTCATAGAGGTAATCATAAAATGGTCTTTACGAGTGTACGTAGATGTGATCTATACATTATTGATTTCACTAAAAAGGCTCAACCTAGAACTTGCTTTATTGCTAAATCTTCTGAAGGTTGGTTATGTCATAGAGAATTAGGTCATGTCGGCATGCGAAACCTTGACAAGCTTATTAAAGGAAATCATATCCTTGGCGTTCGCGATGTCATATTTTATAAGGATAGACTTTGCAGCGCTTGTCAGGTAGGTAAACAGGTCCGAGGGAGGCATCCTGTGAAGAAAATCATGACTACAAGGAGGCCACTCGAGCTACTTCACATGGATCTTTTTGGTCCCAATGCCTACAAAAGTCTTGGTGGAAATTCTTTTGGTCTAGTTATAGTTGATGATTTTTCAAGATTTACGTGGGTGTTCTTTCTTGATGATAAATCGCAGGTTCAAAAGATCTTCAAAAACATCGCTAGGAAGACCCAAAATCAATTCGAAGTGAAGATCAAGAAGGTTCGCAACGACAACGGAACGGAGTTCAAGAACGCAAATGTGGATACCTTTCTTGATGAAGAAGGTATTTCACACGAGTTCTCGACTACGTACACACCTCAACAAAATGGAGTTGTTGAGAGGAAGAATCGGACGCTCATCGAAATGGCGAGAACGATGCTTGATGAGTACAAGACGCCGAAGAAGTTTTGGGCGGAAGCGGTTGAGACAGCTTGTCATGCAACAAATCACTTGTATCTTCACAAGCTACTCTGCAAGACGGCATACGAGCTTCTCACTGGTAACAAACCCCAAGTTGGATACTTTCGAGTATTTGGCTCAAAGTGCTACATTCTTGATAAGCATCATCGTTCTAAATTTGCTCCTAAGTCTCATGAAGGTTTCCTACTTGGTTATGGCTCAAACTCTCACACATACCGTGTCTACAACAATTTCACCCAAAAGTTTGAAGAAACGGTAGATGTGAAGTTTGACGAATCTAACGGCTCGCAAGTAGAGCAATTGCCAATTGATGTAGGAGACAAAGACCCCTCGGAAGCAATCCAAGACTTGTCTATTGGAAAGATTCGTCCAACGGAGGTGAAGGAGAGTACCCCGTCCGTCCAAGTGGAAGCTTGTACCTCACGACAAGGTGAACCAAGAGTTGATATGGAAGCATTCACAAGTGGGACACACCAAGATGAAGAAAACGAGGAAGTGCACCAAGAAGAACGACAACAACCTCCTTCTCCACAACGACAAGAGAAAGACAACGTCAACAATGAAGAAGGCCAAGAAGAAGAACAAGATGAAGAAGATGTTCAACCAAGACCCAAGCAAAAGCTTTCACGAGTTCGAGCAAGAATTGCTAAAGACCATCCCGTCGATCAAATCTACAATGATATCCAAACCGGGAGAATCACTCACTCTAAAATTCGTTTAGCTAACTTTTGTGAACACTATTCATTCATCTCTAGCATTGAACCTATGAATGTTGAAGAAGCATTGGAAGATCTGGATTGGATAAACGCTATTCATGAAGAGCTACACAACTTTGAGAGAAATCAAGTGTGGACATTGGTTGAGAAGCCCGACAACAGCCACAACATCATCGGTACCAAATGGGTGTTTCGCAACAAGCAATATGAAGATGGACAAGTAGTTC
>NW_025226838.1:0-4276 GCF_018294505.1 Triticum aestivum | reverse complement strand
GCCCACGCTGCCGCTGCCGCCAAGCCCGAGTGATGATGCCTCCACGATGCCCAGCAGCACTGAAGCCACGCCGACTCCGCCGGCGCCGGAGGCCGACCCCGCCGAGTGATGCACGCGTCCAGACTTGTGGCGCTCTTTTTTTGTACGCCGAACTGTGACCTACGATCGCCGAACTGTGCCGGACTGTGGCCTATGATCGTTGGACTTGTGGCGTCTTTGTGATGAGCGGGAAGTTCCCAAGTTTAAAATTACCACGTCCTGGGGGCGGCGCCTGGGGGCGTGACTGGAAGCTAGGTTGCCCCCAGGGGACGATCTAGCGCCGGTTCGCCCCCAGGCCGCTCTTTTTAGGCGCCCTGGGGGGCCGAACGGCTGGAGATGCTCTAAAATTTCCCCCTTCCTTGCTTCTGATCGGCGCTTCTTTGGCCCTATGGATGACTGGCACCAATTTTCATATTTCATTCGCAAATTCCTTCGTGGCTGGGCCAGGAATCATGCCGCGAACATGCGTAGAGACAAACTTCACCTCACAGACCAAATTGGCTCCCTCGATAGGCGGGCTGATGGCCATGGCCTCTCTGATCATGAATGGCAGGTTCGGTATGCGCTTGAAGAGGCTCTGTTGCAGCTGCACCGATAGGCTGATGTCTACTGGCGTCAACGAGGCACGGTTAATTGGATCCTGAAAGGGGATTCTCCCACGACATACTTCTTTGCCATTGCGAACGGTAGATGGAGGCGCTATATGATCGATACCTTGCTTAATAACGGTTCCAAGGTCTCGGATCAATCCCTCATTATGTCTCACGTGGTAGACTTCTTCTCCTCTCTCCTCTCTGCTAAACCCGAGGGTGCTCGCTCTTTTTGGACGGACCAAGAGAAGGTTTCTCCTGAGGAGAATGCAGGCCTATTGCTTCCTCTATGGAAGGAGGAGATTTTTGAGACCATCCGGTCAGCCAACCCTAACTCTGCTTCGGGCCCAGATGGCTTCTCTATTCCCTTCTTCAGAAAATTTTGGCCACAGCTGCGTGGCCTCGTACTTGCTATCGTTCAAGGCTTCCGTTTGGGGACAATTGATATCTCTCGTCTGAATTATGTTGTTCTCACCCTCATCCCTAAAGTTAAAGGGACCGACAAAATTACTCAGTTCAAGCCAATAGCTCTCATCAACAATTTTGCTAAGATCCCTGCTAAAGGCTTTGCCATGCGGCTCTCCCCTATCGCTCACCGGACCCTTAGTTCGTTCCAATCTGCTTTCGTTAAGGGTCATTTCATCCTGGACGACATTCTGTGTCTCCACGAGATAGTTCATGATATACGTGCCAGCGGGACTAAAGCGGTGATCTTTAAACTGGACTTTGAGAAGGCTTATGATTCTATTAGTTGGGACTTCCTACTTTAGGTGCTTTTGGGCAAAGGTTTTGATGGGTCCGTGGTTGACAGACTTATGCAGTTGGTCATGGGAGGCCATACCGCGGTTTCGGTCAACGGAACCATTAGCAATTTCTTCGCCAACGGTAGGGGCTTGAGGCAGGGCGACCCGGCCTCCCCTTTCCTTTTCAATTTAGTCGCCGACTCCTTATCCCATATCCTGTCACGGGCGGCGACAGTTGGGCATATCACTCCTATTTGTTCCCACCTCCTTCCTGGTGGTATTTCGCACCTACAATATGCGGACGACACAATCATCATGGTTGAGCTTAATTACGGTTGCCTGGCCCACCTAAAGTTCATCCTTCTCTGCTTCGAAGCTTTGTCTGGGCTTAAGATCAACTTTCCTAAGAGCGAAGTCATCGTCACTGGGGTTTCGGAGGATGAAGCCCGCAGGGTTGCGCAGTTGCTCAATTGCTCTCTTGGCTCCTTTCCTTTCAAGTATCTGGGCCTCCCTATCTCCTCTTCCAAGCTAGTGGCGAAATATTTTGCTCCGTTAGTATCCAAGCTAGTGGGTAATCGAGTTATGCTTTGGAGAGGCATGTACAACACTCAAGCGGGCAAGGTTGCCCTAATTAATGCTTGTCTTTCCTCCCTCCCTATGTTCTTAATGGGTTTCTACCTCCTCTCTGGTGGGACGCATGCGGGTTTTGACAAGCACATTGGTGCCTTCTTTTGGAATTCGGCCGAAAACAAACGTAAATACAGGATGGTGAAATGGAAGTTCATTTGTCGCCCCCAAAACCTTGGTGGGTTGGGAATCATTAACACCGCTGTTATGAACAAGTGTCTCATCATCAAGTGGTGGTGGAAGATTATGACCGTCCCAGAGACCCCGCTTTGGCTATCTATTCTTAAAGCTAAATACTTCCCGACCACTAGCCCCATGTTTTCTCCTGCGATGGCTGGCTTCCAGTTTTGGTGAGATCTGGTCAAACTTCGTCTGATTTTTAAATCCTTGGTGAAATTTGTGGTCCATAATGGCAAATCTACTCGTTTCTGGTTGGACTAGTGGTGTGGGGATTCCTCGTTAGCTGTGGCTTTTCCAGTGCTCTTTTCTTATTGTTCGGACCCAGAGATCTCCATCTCTGAGCTCTCTAGGAATAACTGGGACTTGAACTTCCGCATAACTCTCTCTCCTGCAGAGTTGGGAGACTGCCATCGCCTCGTTGCCGTCTTCCCCATGCTCTCGGAGGGCGAGGAATCGGTTGTTTGGCCCCATTCTGCTTCTAGCAGATTCAGTGTCAAGTCGTTGTACTCTAAGTTGATCTCAGGGTCCCCCACCTCTAAGTTTAAGAACATTTGGCCCGCTCGTGTTCCTCCTAAGATAAAGATCTTCTTATGGCAAGCCTTCCATGGCAGATTGCCCGCGGCTGACCAGATGCGAAAAAGGAATGGGCCTGGCTCTGACAGATGTGCTTTGTGTGGTGCCCTTGAGGATACGCAACATATTTTCTTTCATTGCCCCTTGGCTAAATTCGTTTGGTGCTACATCCGTTCCTGGCTCCAAGTTGCGTGGAACCCTTCCTCCTTTGCTGATCTTAGGGCCTTTGCCATGGGCCTGTCGGGGTCCTCTAAACGGGTTTTCTAGGTAGTGTTTGCGGCGATCTGTTGGTCGCTGTGGACCACGAGGAACAAATGTACTATTGAACATGTCTTCCCGGCTAAACCTGTTGACTGCTTATTTAAAACTGGCATATTTTTTTGCAGCAGTGGAGATCATTGACTAAGGACGCCGACCACGAGGCCTTCGACTTGATGTCTTCCAAGATTCGGGCTACAGCTTCCTCTTTGGCGCACAGAATACCAGGAGATTAGCGGGCTGGTTTCCTTGGTGTGTCATGAGTTCTATGGCCTGCGCGCCTTATTGGGCTTGGATGCCTTGTATCAAAACTCCTTTCGTTTGTCTATTTCGTGTTGGTTGCTACTCTTTCGATTGGTTGTGGATGCTACCTCGTGGCTTTATTTATAAAGTCGGGCTAATGCCTTTTATTTAAAATGATACTAGTGTATGATACTATATCCGTAATGCATAGTACCATATGTTGGTATCATAGAGGATTTTATTTATTGTCATGCATGACACAAAGTAGCACATTATTTAATATGATATGTTATGATACTCAAACCTCTTTTTTTTTATTTAATTCTGTGCCAGCTCATCAAATTGCCTAGTTGGCATGTATGATAGTACTACATATGGTACTCCCATTATACAGCCGTGTCCCGATCATCTCCCGTTCTCCTCGTACGAATACATCAAATATATCTCCTATTCATAATAGTGTCAGAATGATACATGGATCATCCAAATCACTCTTTGGGGTGTTTTTTCTATTAAAAAATTAATACGGTTGCACCTTCCCAAACCTGAGAAAGAAGAGCCCCCATTAAAATCTTCTGGTGAGGACCAAAGAGAAAGGAGGCCTGGAAGGCTGCGCTGATAAATATACTCTTAGTCTTTGCTAGACATATTAGTACTCTCTTCCTTTCATAATGTAGTGCATAATTTTTTTTGAAAATCAAACCTCACAAACTTTGATCAAATTTGGAAGAAAAAAATTACATCTAGAATGTCAAACATATCTCATTAGATTCTCATAAGATGTAATTTAACATTTTATATTTTTATTATTGTGGATATAAATAGTTTTCTTTATAAACTTCATCAAACTTTGGCTTTTAAAAAAAGTTGTACGCACTACATTATAGAACGGAGGGAATACTACACATACAAAGTACAATATGTTTTTGTCCCTCAAGTTTACAAAAATCTAGTGTCTGAGATTTTTTGTGCTACATTTTGTTCTTGATGTCTCAAAACCACATAACTCTCTCTCTCTCTCTC
>NW_025226837.1:0-4298 GCF_018294505.1 Triticum aestivum | reverse complement strand
GCGACCGCATCGGCGGGCGGCGGCGTCCAGGCCGGCAGCGAAGACGGCGACAGGGCGGCGAGCGGCGCGATGTGGCCGGAGGCGCGGTGGCGGGGCGAGATCTGGTCGGGCGGCGGCGCCTCGGGCGCGGAGGTGGCGGCGGGCTCGCGCGGGCCGGGGCGGGCCTGCCCTGGGCCCCACGGGCCCTGGCGGCGGGGAGGAGCTGCGGGGACGCGTGGCGCCCTGGGACTGGCTGCGGGCGCCGAGGATGCTGACGTGGCGCGGTGCGGTTGGACGGAGGGAGCGGACATGTCCGGGCGGCGGGTGGACGTGTCCGTCGGCGGGAGGAGGAAGAAGCTAGGGTTTCATCCGGGAATTTCGGGGGAGGTGGCCTATTTATAGTTTCTGGGAGCTAGAAGAGTCCAAATGAGGAGCGGTTTTCGGCCACGCGATCGTGATCGAACGGCCGAGAGCATGGAAGGGTTTGGATGGGCTTTGGGCCACTTTGGAAGGGTGTTGGGCTGCAAAGAGAAGGAGGCTTTTACGGTTACCCGGTTAACCGTTGGAGTATCAAACGACCTCCAAATGGCATGAAACTTGACAGGCGGTCTACCGGTGTTATACCAAGGCCACTTGGCAAGATTCGGTCCATTCCGAGAACGTTTAACACCCGCTCACAACGAGAGACGAAAGGGGAACGCCGAATGACATAGGAGCGCCGGATCGCAAAACGGACAACGGGGAAAAGGCTCGGATGCATGAGACGAACATGTATGCAAAATGAAATGCACATGATGACATGACTAAATGCAACACTCAAGCAAATGACATGGCAACGATGGCGAATAACTGGCAGACACCTGGCGCATCGAATTCGGGGCGTTACAACACTCCTCCACTAACAAGAGATCTCGTCCCGAGATCTTAGGACCGAGACGGAAGGGAAAATGGATGAGGTGAAACAAGAACTGAAGAGAAGAAGCAAAGAATCGAGAGCACTCGAGAAAAAGAGAGGAACGACGAGAATGGCGAGAATCGAAAGCTCACAGAAACAGATAGACTATGAAAGCACTCCGGTTAGAACAAGATAAGAAACGATTAAGACTTAAAGAATTTAGGCAGCACTCCGACTGAACATGGAAAGAATAGAACATGGACTTCACAAGATGTGATGACACTTGACGAGATGAACAACGCTAAGCCTCCGGAAGAATTGAAAGAATTGAATGAAAAGAATTTAGAAGGAAGGATTGAATGGATTTGAATGTCTGAGAAGAACGATGAAATGCAAAACTCCACTTCAAAAGAAAAACGGAGAATTAATTGCACTTCGAGATGCGAGAAGAAAAGATACTTGAACTCCACTAACAAAATCTTGATGAGCACTTGAAGAAAGAAATAAATCATGAAGAACCACCATGAAGAACTCCGGTAACAAAAGGATGATGAGATAAAATGAAGGAAGAAAGAATAAGATGAGCCTTGCGATGATTTAGATGGAGGTTCTGACGAAAAGGCCGAGGAAAATTGAACTCCGGAAAAGAAAAGATGGAAGCACTTGGAACTAGAATTTATTCCTCAAGAATAAACTCTGAGGAAGGGATTAATCACTTGGATGAAATAAGAATAAGATTTATTGTATACTTATCCTTCATCAAATTAAATTGATGACAAGCAATGGATTTTGCATACTACTTATTCTTCTTGAAAAGGATTAAGGAGGGATATATCAAAAACTTGAGAAGGTCTTCATGAACCACCGGTAGGATTGGAAAGAACTAATGGATTGATACGATAACAAAGGAAAAGAATCTGAAAGAACCACCGTTAGAATTCAAAAATGGCAGACGAAAGAGAATGAATCACCGGGAAGAATTAGAAGGAACAAATATGTTAGAGAGGATTTAGATGCACAGCAATGAAGAGAACTCGATCTGATGAAAAGCACTTGAATGAAGCACCGGGATAACTGGATAACGATAGCTGAAACATGAGGACGAAGAATTCTTATGGAAAGATGGCCTCCAGTGAAAAGAAACGGAAAAAGAACTCCTGACATACTCCGGATGGTTAAGAAAAGAATATCTGATAATTGGAATAAATTGCGAGGATAACATGAAGCTAGAACCACGAATCTTCGAGAGAACGGACAAGATTTAGAGGAAAAACTCTTCTTCGGTCTTCAAATGACGAGGAGAAACACCACCAAAATTACTGAGGTACTCCGGTAGAATGAAAAGCAGAGAGGTTGAGCCAACAATGAAATGATTTGAAATCGATCTTGAAAGGCATGTGACTGATGGAATCCATTCTTATGTCACGCTTGAAAAGAATTCGAGAATAAACTCCGGGGAATTAGAAGAGTCAGGTAAGATCCTGGGAAAAGACCTATGGGTTAGGGCCCACTAAAGAGAAAACACCATTGGAAAGGATGATGAACAGATTGATGAAGCACCGGAACAATTGAAATATTTCAATGAGGTGACAACCTCGAATTAATTCAGACACAGACGAATCTCCTGAGATATCTTGAACAATCTGGAAGGATAAACTGGCAAGAGACGAAGGAGCTGGGAGAATGATTGATCCAAGGAAAAGAATGTGATCAACCCGAAAAACTTGAATCGAATCCACCGGAGAAGAAAAAGAGATGAAGAATGTCCACCGAGACGAGAATTCACCGGTTGAAATAATTGACGAAAGACTGAAGGGTTTCGCACGAATGAAATAGATTGTCGAGAGAGACTCAGACTCCGGGAAGAGAAAGGGTGGGAGGGCGGGAAAACAAAGGCAACTTGGAAGGGGAACCGACGAATAACTTGAAGAGAAAGCACCAGTTGAAATCATTGAGGAAAGAAAGCAAAGGCTTCGCACGAGTAGAATGGATACTCGATTACGGACTCCAGTTCCGAGAAGAAGAACAGGGAGGGCGGGTGGGAAAAGAAAACAACTGAGGATTGAAACTCAAAGATGAAGAGGCTCGAGTCGACTTACGAGAAATGCACCGGATGAAAAGAGATGAGAAACAACGATCGAAAACCAACTGCGTGATCCTAAATAAAAATTTGAAAGGGGAAGAGAAGTAATTCAAAACACCTACGTCAAGATTCCTTACCAGAGCGACGAAGGGGCTGAGGAGTAAAAAGAATTCCTACTCTCCGATATAACTAGACTCTGAAAACAGTTTTCTTCTAGACTCAACAACGGCCAAACTACACGATCAATCAAGGGGGCTCCTAGGGTCGGTCGAGGCTCTGATACCAACTTGTCACGTCCAATATGCGACCCTATCCAAAAGGAACTCGAAGATCCCACCAAGGATAGACCCGCATATTGAAACGCTTTTGCAAGGTGGATATCATCACATCAACATTACATAATAGATGGGGATACATACAAGAGGCATACAATGCCACATGAATACAACATCACAATACATCAGAGCATCATCCGACTACGGATGAAACACAAATAGAAACTCAAACGACATCCACCCTGCTAGCCCAGGCTGCCGACCTGGAACCTATCCCCTGATCGAAGAAGAAGCAGAAGAAGAACTCCAAGGCAAGCAAACATCGCTCTCGCGTCATGAACATCGCACAACCTGTACCTGCAACTATTGTTGTAGTAATCTGTGAGCCACGAGGACTCAGCAATCCCATTACCATGGGTATCAAGACTAGCAAAGCTTAAAGGGAAAGGAAGGGGTAAAGTGGTGAGGCTGCAGCAGCGACTAAGCATATATGGTGGCTAACATACGCAAATAAGAGCGAGAAGAGAGCAAGCAGAACGGTCGTCAACTAGTAATGATCAAGAAGTGATCCTGAACTCCTACTTACGTCAAACATAACCAGAAACCGTGTTCACTTCCCGGACTCCGCCGAGAAGAGACCATCACGGCTACACACGCGGTTGATGTGTTTTAATTCGGATCTGGTGTCAAGTTATTTACAACCGGACATTAACAAATTCCCATCTGCCTATAACCGCAGGCATGGCTTTCGAAAGATTATACCTTGCAGGGGTGTCCCAACTTAGCCCATGACAAGCTCTCGCGATCAACGAAGGAATAGACCTTCTCCCAGGAAGACCCGATCAGACTCGGAATCCCGGTTTACAAGACATTTCGACAATGGTAAAACAAGACCAGCAAAGCCGCCCGATGCGCCGACAAATCCCGATAGGAGCTGCACATATCTCGTTCTCAGGGCACACCGGATGAGCAAGACGTCGGGTTGGCATAGACCCTGGTTGCCCAGGGGGCGCCGGACATCGCTCGGTTCGGACCAACACTTAGACAAGCACTGGCCTGGGGGGGG
>NW_025226836.1:0-4309 GCF_018294505.1 Triticum aestivum | reverse complement strand
TTTGCCAGATAGCATGCTTATATCCTTAGTATTCGTGATAACGGTTTATCTGATGAGTGTAGCTGGCATTGGTTCGGATCCGCTACAGCTCAACCTTTGCATTTCCCTAGTTCCTTTTTCTTTCGGTGTTTGGTGTCAAGTCTGTCCCAGCAGAGTGATGCTAAGTGATCCCGACACTGTTTGCAAAATGGTGCTCATGTATCGCACCGATGTTTTTCTTTCAGTCCCGCATATCATTTCGGTGATGGACATGCGTCTATCCCGGATCGTTCTTTTATTTTGTCATGTTGGCAACCCTTAATGATCTTAGTTATCAAGAAAGGGCAATGTCAGCAGCCTTAGTCTTTCCCTGCTATCCAATTTCTTGGACGAGTATGGATCTTTCTTCGTCCGCGTGATAATAATGTGGTTGCGACCTTCGTGTCCCACTACATGATTACCTAGTACGTCCTCGCCTCCGAGCTAGTCCATGTTGCTATCTGGCTAAGCTAGCACTTGGTGTAGCGATGTTTACACCAATTCTTCTACACATTTATTCGTCCCCGTGCACATCGTCACAGCATGCTAGATCGTAGTACCGGAGATTCCATGAAATTTGTGTGCTTAAGTAGGCATGCATATTTTGTGACTAGCAGTAATATGTGATGATTGCTTGATTAATTATATTAGTAGAATGCTTGTGTGCTTTTGTTTTAGTCGTTTCTGTTGTTCTTTTCTTTGGGCCTTCGGTGTTACAAAATTTTCCCCTATTAAAGTTGCTCGTCAGCCGACACTGGACCCGAAGAGTCAGCGAGAAATGCATATATTTGGAAACTCAGCTAAACAAAATGGAATTATCAGCAGACTGCAGTGAAGTTGGGAATATTTTGTCTGGATGCAAAAGAAATCCTGGATGGACCGTCAGTATCAAGTTTGCATTAGCATGCACTCCTCACAACAAAATGATTAAATCAGCAAGAAGATAAATTGTGTGCAAGGTTGATAGAAGATTATCAAAGGTATGGCTCAGATACAAGTTTAATTTTTCATTGAGGATGATTTTGGAACTCGATGTACCTGGAAGCAAGCAAAAATATGGCATATACTCAGAAAGGAGGATAGTCCAGTAGAACCCTGTTTCATGCAAGAAATCAATAGCAAAAATATTTAGATGGTTATATATGTGGAAATCGGACCGCATATCACAATAAGAAGCTTCTAGTGTAAGCAACCCATTTTTCCCTTGCAAGATATCAGAGAAGCTTCCAAGGCAAGATTTATCTATCTTCCTCAGTACGATAGATGGATGACTTCTCGTACAAGGTACTCTGCCTTCTTCAGAAAGCAACCGCAAAAGCTTCCGGCATAGGGTAATGAGTCTTTCCCCAGCAAAGTCTTTAAGGGGGTAAGATTCTAAAGCACGATACCCAGTCTTCTTCAGCAAGCTGTCCGAGGAAAGTTTCGAGCACAAGCTAGCAAAAATTCCTCAGTAAGACATTGGTACAAGGTAGTACGCTGTGAATTGACAACATATGGCAGTGAATCCCAAGAATCAGATCCACAACAGTTTGGTCAGAATCAAGAATCGGTTAGAATACACGTCTGTCTCGGAATCAGGTCCTCCTATATATATGCAATGAGTGTACCATCAAGATCTTACAAGTCACTCAGATGAGGACCTGACAACCGCGTGAGGATGGTTAATAGAAGAAAGCCAGTATACACCGCAGTGTGACAAAAGATTATGAGGATTGACGACATCAATGAGCTCAATACAAGTACCTGTGAGCCTGGAAAAATGATCCCGGTGAGCTCTTGTCCCCTTTTCTCCAATGACGGCACCACGCCTGTGATCTGAGCTGTTTCTAGCTATCCAGGGTGGATGCCGATTTTTGTATCTCTCTTCAACGACTGTCACGAGTCTGAGCTGCTTTTCGGCCTTCTCGTACAGCTGTTGAGTTTCTCTTTATGGCGGTAGGCCTATAGCTGCTTTTTGGCTATTTTAGGGAGCTGCCACCTTCTTCTTATCGACCCGGTCTCATGCTCTGAGCTGTTTTTTTGGCCGTCTTGAGTCGTGGTTGAGTTATTTCAGTAATGTCCCAGATCTGAGTGGTAAAGACCGTTCTGGTGGCTACTGATTTATTTGCCGATTTCTTGGAAGGGTTTCGGATGATCATTTCCCAACGATCAGAAAATGAGAGGTGTTGAACCTGCCATTTAATGGGTTACACTGTCAGAATAATAAGGATAAGCTACGATTGCCGAAAAATTGCACCGACAGTACCTATGGTCATACGAAGAAGCAATATGGCCCAGCTATTTCAGCCAAGGATCCAGACCAAGAAAACAATAATGAAGGAGCAAGACCAGTGAGGCAGGTATGAAAATTGTACATGACCCCCATGGTGCAGATCCCCCGGACAGTTTAAGTCAGTATTGATCCACATGGATATGCCTACAACATGAGTAACCGGCATGAGGAATAGCAATCTGGAAGCCTGAGTCCTCACTTATATGAATCATCATGGATAGCCTGTCGTGAACAAAATTTTTCCGTCAAGTCTGCAGATATTATCATACAGGCCAAACCCTTTATGCTGGCCGCGACAGGAGACAATCAAATATTTGGTACAGATTCGATACTCACGATAGTGGAATCAGTTAAGATGATTCAGAAACTCCTGCGATGAGTCATAATCTGTCAAGAAACTGTTATGTTTTAACTCACTGTTTGGAACCCAAAGGACCTGCATTTAGTGGAGAAACCCAATGCAATGAGTCAGAGCTTGAGTTTTCATCCGAAAAATCTGATCATCATTACATGAAAGGTTGTCAGTGCTGGGTGGCACATCCAACGGAAATCACTTTTGGATTTGTGAGATGGACATATATTTCAGTCGTGATAATTAAATCACACTCAGCTAGTCAGCAGATCTAAAAAGAAATTGGAGCCTATATAAGCATGAGCAAGCCAATCAAGATCTGTCAGAAGGTGGATACAGTGAAGCAAACCACCCCAGGGCCATTCAGATAAAAATTTAGTGGGAACAACAATAAAGGAAAAAGGATACCCGAGTTGGAAACGGTTTCCTTAAGTCAGAATATTCATACTTGTTCCTTGAGCAACCAAATCTCGAGGACGAGATTTCTTTAAGGGGGTAAGGTTTGTGACAGCCTGATTTTTGGCCCTTTCTTTTTCTTTTGTTTTTCCGAGGTTTTTGCCTGAGTTTTTCTTTTCCGTGGCTTTGTGGTCTGGAAACTAAAGAAGGTGACCTCTTCTTTGCTTCCAAAGTGGCTTGTCATATCCAAATCTTTCCCTAGACCCTGTGATTTCCACCCTAGCCCAAATCCCAATATTCTTTTTATTGGGAATATTCCTTTTCTATTAAAGGAGTAACTCCAATTGCCCTAGGTTGTGAAGCAACCTATATTTCCATCACTCCTAAAATTCCCAAATAATTCTCATAAATTGTTTGGGTCATATCTTGATCAAATATGGCAAAAATGTTCATTGCCATGTTCAAAAATAATTCCCCAATAATTCATTTCCTATTCTGCCCTGAATGGCACTTTGTGAAGGAAGTGTCATTTATATTTCTCCTATTGACTCCCAAATATTTTTAGGCATGTCTATATGTCAAAATAATTGCCCCATGCACAAGTTCAAATTTATTTGCCTAGCAAATCTTCCTCAGTGAATTTTCAAAGTTTCTGTCAGACAGAAGGCTTTGTGAAGGAAGTACTAGCTTTGTGAAGGCTTTGTGAAGGAAGTACTAGTCAGAGGCCGTCAGGAACCCAGGCCCACCTCTACCGGGATGGAGCCACCTGTCCTTCCAGCCCCCACATCGGAATCAATTGCGGGTACTCAACAAGATGACCCGACTTTAGTCACCATCTATATAGTATATTTGTGTATAGTATATACCCGTGATCACCTCCTGAGTGATCACGGCCCGATAATATAACATGGCAGACTGACAAGAATGTAGGGCCACTAATGGTAAACTAGCATCCTATACTAAGCATTTAGGATTGCAGGTAAGGTATCAACAGATGTAGCAACAATGACAGGCTATGCAACAGAATAGGATTAATCGAAACAGTAACATGCTACACTACTCAAATGCAAGCAGTAGAGGATAGAATAGGCGATATCTGGTGATCAAAGGGGGGTGGCTTGCCTGGTTGCTCTGGCAAGGAGGGGTCGTCAACTCCGTAGTCGAACTGGGGGTCACCGACAGTCTCAGGGTCTACCGGAAAGAAGTAATAGAGGGGGAACACAATAAATAACAGAGCAATCAAAGCATAACAAAGCGTAACATGGCAATAC
>NW_025226835.1:0-4336 GCF_018294505.1 Triticum aestivum | reverse complement strand
AAGAATCTCGTCCCGAGATTCAAGCGTAGGGTAAGATGAAGGGGGAACGCAACTAACACAATCTTCATGATCCAGGTTGCATCTCACCAGAACGTTGATTCGATCACCATCTTTGTCTCGACGTCTTGCTCTAAGAACTCCAGCTATCATGACAATGAGAGGAGAAGGAGACTCTAGAAGGGTCGATCTTCTCGAGGATTGAACAACTCAGGATTAACTCATGGAATGAGACATAGCAACACCTCTCGAGCTGAGACATGAAACATACATCCAGAGGGATGGGATGTAACAGATGACGAAGATTCACTAGGTAGACAACAATTCCACACTTAAGAAGGTGGTAGACAATTGTCAACGTAGCGAGGAGTTGAGTTGCCATGATACCATAACGGGGCACCTTAGGGAAGGTGACTTGTAGAAATGTCCCCTTAAGTGGCAAAAATAATTACCTTTGATTCAGAGATCATTGAAACTCTTTATACCAGCCTAAAGCAATTCTCGAGCGATCGTTTGGAGGGGTTCGGTAGAATGGCATACCCGGATTAGAATGGATGATGTGGATTACCTTGTTGAAAACAACACAAGGGATGATTTTAGTAACTGGGGAGAAGCTCAACAGTAGAGAGTGAGTCCACTGTTTGAAAAGTTATAGCATGACCGAGGAAGCTGAGAGCAATCCAGGTTAGTGCCGATGATAACACCTAGCGCTTGAGCGTGCTCTCAAGAATTTGAGCATTTCCATATTCATCAAGGTCTTACCAACATCCGTGTCGAGGATCCTGGCAACACATCATACTACCATGATGAATAGTGATGGACGATGCAGATGCAAAGAAAGGCAACACTTTCTCAGATTTGTCCTTAGCAATGCCAAGGAACAAAACCTGGATGATCGACCGAGAGACATTTAGCACTCCTCTTTTAATGTTCTCCTTGATGTGCTAGCATACCCATTTATTGAGATGGTTTGATATCTAGAACATCAAGAAAAAGGGCGGACTTCCGGAACACAAAAAAATCATAAGGCACAACTAGGGAGTAAATCCTACGAAGTCCTTATGGGAAGGTGGCCAACTTCTTCAATCAAGATATTACAATAACAGGTCTTCCGGCTGGGTGTGTTGGCCATGACATCCACTTTACTAGTTACGGTGAGACCAGTATTGTAATTCTTGGGAAATGTTCCAACCATCACATATGCCTGAGATTTAGATCTGGTTGGTGTCAGAATAATCCAGACTCATCGAGTCTAGAAGGAAAAATGAAAGTTTGCAACACAAATTGACGAGATGATGTTGCGAGATTCTCGGGAAATGAACTATGATAGCAAGCTCCAAAACATGAGTTGGTTCTGCTACACACATGTGAACACGTTGTCCCAGACAAAACATTATCACATGGTAGTCTTACAATAATACACTTCCGAGTTCAGGTGGGAACCATCATCGGGGATATCGAAGTCTTGTGCATTACCATGGATTAGCACTTAACTCCTTTTCCTGAACAAATCAGTCAGTGGCTTGGTGTGCTAAGGAATCCATATGGAGTGGAGGTAATTAATCTACAAACCATAGAATACATTCGCACATGCATAACTGACTTGGGATGGTACCAGAGGAAACAAAACCAATCTTTCTCGAACCCACGGCGGCAACTTGCACCAAATGCACATGAATTAGAGGAAGTCACTTCTTCCATCCAAGCATAGGCTTCATGAATGGAACACGAAGGCATTGCTTACAAAGTTTCCAACACTAGGTTGATGTTCAACATGAATCATGGGGGAGACAAAATGCTGCTGATAGGCTCAACAACAACTCATCGGAATTTCCATATCACTAGACTTCCACCATCATGTGAACACAGTGATAGCATTGGTCAAACCCAAAAGATATAATGGTGTATGCTCGAGGAAACAACCACAAGTAAGACAACATTACGCACATTGTTGGTTCTGATTTGATTTGAGGATAGCCCACACTCAAATCAGAGATTTGGCAAGACAATAGGTCCAACAACTGATCATGAGGATCAATCGATGAAGATATCATCTTTCTTCAACACACATACAAGATATCCCTTAAAATGAACTAAATCGGACAAGCTTCCATCTTCCAACTCTCCAAGTTGTTGTTCAGCTTAACCAACTAGCTCAGGGGTACCCAACATAGATTCTTGGAGAAGGGGTGGTTACAAGGAACCATCTTGATCACGAACTCAACATAGCGGTCAGGTGACAACCTGGTGATACTTCCGAGAAGATATTCGGAGAATCACGAACCACCGGTATGTTACCAAGCTCAAGAACTATCTTGCTTTTCAGGACAAGATGATATGATCAAAAGAGCGAGGGATTGACAAAATCCTAACTCACCGATCGAAGAGTGCACCAACAATAAGGACTAGGTAGCACAATCTATCTTAGAATGATGATTCAAGAACCAACACGCTAAGAATGAAATTATTGTCCTTTAACTACCAAGCGCTAGGAGTATTGATTTCACACATCATAGTTCACATGTCGGCATTCCGGTTGCAACAACATGGGGACCGAGGAATGAATAATGAGGGCGAGTAGTATCACTGTATCAAGAGTTCATAGAATGGTGTGCAATTCCCATGATATTCTTGATATAAAGATGGTAATACTCCAAGGTAGAACAGAACAAGAGCTAGATTAGCATTTCGATCTACAGAACACAACTGCTTTGACCCAATCATGGATGTGGATGAGGTACTGGAGTTTGTTTCTCCTAGTCACTCCGGAATAGAATGGCTTGACGGACCACAAGAATAACAGGCATCGATGAACACGAGGCACAACTACTCCTGACTATCAATTGATAGACGGGGGTCGGAATACAACTAAAGAGGGACAACTCAAAGGAACATATGATTTTCTGAGTTGTGGATGCATGGATTAGCATGTCGAACCAAGTTCAACAGGTTTCTTCCGGATTACCCATGCAGAAAGGTTGAGCTGGCAGAGTAACAACATAGAATCGAGAACTCATCAAAGAGTACTCTATTGTGATATTTCGGTTCAACGAGGAACTTCTGCCATATTGGTTCATGGTATTGGAAGAACGATATACCACGGACCTCGAGGACTATCACAAAGGTTACTAATATCCTAAAGGGACTAGCAAACACTACCAACATGAAGTGAGTAGGGAGAGTTTCGGGTTCAGAACCCGGAAATAGAATACCTACTAACTAAATGGCATCATAGGATGCTTTCAAGAATGATGGCCAGAATCATCACACTTGGAACACGAACATGGCTAGATTACTAGATGATCCCCTAAGACACCTAGGGTCATAATAATAACTCCAACATATATGTCGAGGCAATAGAGCACCTCAACTCACTGATTAGTGTGGTTAACCTGGCCCAAAGAACATCGGGAACGGGAAGAAGGGATTTGCAAATGCATCAGACTATTTAGAAACCTGGGATGACTCGGACAGCATAACGGCTGTAAATGCTCGAAAAGATTTGAGACATGCTACAAAAATGGTGGCATAACCACTCGATCATCATAATATCAAGGTTCTGAGATCAATTATGAACATACAGAAGATAGTAGGAACTTAACTCAAGCTTAGAACCATCAATCCTATAGGACTACGGATTAGTAACACGTGAACCTAATAGGAGGACGAGATCCTAGTTCTTAACCCCAGTAGAAAAGAAGAGGCTGACTCAGATGAGAAGGGCATGAGGTATAAGGAGTAAAAAGAGCCTTACGTTCCATCCCACAATCAATTCCCTTATATAACTAAAGAATTTCTAGACTCGACTTCGACCAGTTTGGCTTGGTAAACCTATAGGCAGTCAAGCTCTGATACCAAAGCTGTCAGGACCCCGATCCTAAGTCACACCGATCTAGCATGTAACACATCATATCACTTTGCGGCCTCATGCACGGTATTCCCACGGGTGCCACCTTACCTGGCCCGGGACCGTTTGCACCTTTTGGCTCACGTATATGATAGTGCCGCTAGCATCCATATGACAAAGAACCCGGGGTGACATGGCTAGTCGTGAATCCAAAGTGGCACTAACTTACAGGGACAGGCATACATGACCCAACAACGAACGTGTCGGTCATCAGCGAGTGAATCCAGGCTGTAGCACTGGGCTAGCGGGACTCCAGTGAACCAGGCTGTAGTGGGCTAACAGGACTCCGGAATTCATCGCGTGACATTTCCCCGAGGGGACAGACATAGGAACGAAGAAGGACACATGCCGGCCAGCCTAAGTGTTCCGGAGCAGTAGCAAGCTACCATGGCTTAGTGGAAACACTAGGAGACATTTCCCAGTAAGAGAGGC
>NW_025226834.1:0-4337 GCF_018294505.1 Triticum aestivum | reverse complement strand
GATGGCCTTCGATAGTTCGATGGTTGTGTACTCGGCCTCATTGACTGCTGAAACAACCTGCCATAATTAGCACTCAAATTTGTTTGCTGAATTAGCTTTACATATATTTTGTTACTTAGATCTGCTCGTCCAAATATCTTGCCATAGCTTTAGACATCGACCTAGGTATTTTTTTCTGGACTTCATAAAAAAGCATATATGTTTTTCCTGTAATATCTAGTAGAAGAACTAATTTGTATGTCTAACTAATGGACAAGACTTGGATAACTTCTGCTCGAAGATTCTCCGCTGCATATGTCGAGGGGGTTGAAAACTTCATGAACTTTATTAGAGCTGAGTACGGTGGTCCGAAATCATATGTGCGCTGCCCGTGTAGCAGTTGTATGAATTCAGTTACAAGACCCTAGTCAACTGTGCAAAATCATCTACATTTGTATGGGATGTCGGTCACATATACTAGGTGGGTTCATCATGGTGAAGCTGTGAACGTCAATGTTATTGACTACGTGGAAGTAGCAGATCACCATCTTGATCTGGCTGATGCTCAGGTGGAAGAGGAGGAGGAGGTGGTGGTGGCGGAGCCAGTGAGTTTGACCAACATTGAAACAATGCTACGAAATGCTCATGCATTCCGTGAATTTTCACCTGCAGAAGAAAAATGGTGGGCCCGCATGTTGGAACAATGCAACGTTGCTGTCACCCCAGGAAGTAAGCTATCAGTATTCTCAGCTATGGTCACCTTTCTTCAGGTGAAGACATCTGAGCGGATGACCAACAAATGATTCAATGCGATGTTGGCTGCTTTCTGCAGATCTTTCCCAGATGCGTCTGAGCTGCCATACACCTACAATAAAATGAAGAATTTCCTTCGTGTAGTTGAAATAGGATATGATATGATCCATGTTTGTAAGAATAATTGTGTTCTGTTTCGGAAGGATTATGACAACTTAAGTGAATGCCCAAAATGCAAATCATCAAGATGGAAAGATGGAGATGCTGTGAAGAGGGTTCGTCATAATGTTCTGAGACATTTTCCAATTACACCAAGATTGCAGAGGTTGTTTCATGATGCTGAAACAAAAGAGGATGTACTGTGGCATTCTAGGAACCAGGAGTACAGAGATCAGACTGTAATGAGCCATCCATCTCATGGTAGTGAGTGGAAAAGCTTCAATGATAAACACAAAGAGTTTGTTGCTGACCCGAGAAACATTTGACTTGGCTTAGCTTCAGATGGATTTAACCCATTTGGCCACCAGAGCGCCACATATAGCATGTGGCCAGTGCTTGTTATCCCTTACAACATGCCTCCAAATGTCTGCACCAAAGAATGGCCTTGCTCATCCCAGGTCCAAAAAGTCCTGGAAAGGATTTTGATTTGTTCACGGAGCCTCTTGTGGAGGAACTTCAACAGCTATGGAAGGGTGTTCTCACTCAAGACCACCAGTTGATTTCTTTTTGCGTGCTATTGTAATTTGGTGCATCCATGATTATCCGTCTTTGGGCACTATGTCAGGGCGAACGACACATGGTTACAATGCATGTGTGCACTGTGAAAGGAATCTACTTCATACGCAATACTTAGCAAGATCTGTTACATTGGACACCGTTGTTTCCTTGCCAAGGACAAGCCGCATCCTAGAAAATACCGAAGACATGTGTTCAATGCAAAGGATGAAAACCGTGATGCACCAAAGAAGCTCACCGCCGATGAGTTGCAAGTGGAATTAGAGAAGGTCATGCATATTACACCAGGAAACCATCCTGGTAATGGTAGCAGGAAAAGGAAGCGTGACACGGTAGAAGAGAGATTATTGTTTACCCGCAGGTCCACTTTGTGGGACTTGGAGTATTGGAAAGATTTGGATCTGCGGCATAATCTTGATGTGATGCACATCTAGAAAAATATATGTGACAGCATTATCGGCACACTTCTTAACATTGAAGGCAAGACGAAAGATACCTTAAAATCTAGGATTGATTTGACACACCTGGATATCAGAAACGATTTGCAGGTGTAAGATGAAGGTAAACCACGGTATATGGCACAAGCTGTGTATGTCTTGGACAAGGTAAAAAGAAAAGAATTCTGCGAGGTCTTGTCACGTGTGAGATTCCCACATGGATTTGCTTCCAACCCTGAAAGGATAGTCAGTGCAGATGGAAACAAGGTACAAGGTTCGAAAACTCATGACTGCCACGTCCTACTTCAAAGGGTTTTACCTATTATCCTTAGAGGATTGGGCCGCCCTGACCTATACAAAGCAATTGCAGAGTTGGGACAATTCTTCAGGGAACTCTGCAGTAGAAATATCAGGATAGATGCTTTGGAGCGTCTTAGAGACAAGATACCAACTATCCTATGCGACCTTGAGAAGATATATCCTCCAGCCTTCTTTGATGTGATGGTGCATTTGGCTGTTCATCTACCTGATGAGGCACTACTTAGAGGTCCAGTACAATATGGCTGGATGTACCCTATTGAAAGGCGGCTAGGCACTTTCAAGGGCTATGTTAGGAACAGAGCTAGACCCGAGGGTTCCATTATAGAGGCCTACATTGCTACAGAAGCGTTGACATTCTGCTCAAAATACATTGAAACAACTGATCAACTTAGCAAAGAGGTGGGCGAAGACAATCCCGGGCTCAATGTTTTCGATTATTCTATTCGAGTTACAGGGAAGAGTCGACAAGAGGACAAACCTAACGATTTGGACAAAATGGTTTGGTATGTGTTGAATAATTGTCCTGAGATACTAACTTATATCAAGTAAGTGCAGTACTGCAACTTATACATCATAATCTACTAAACTTGCATCACATTCTTATATATTTAGATGTTTGACGCGATCACTATGTTGTGTAGCATCTACCAAGAGGAGTTAGTGCCGCAAAATCCAAGAAACATTGACAAACTGGTTATGGCAGGATTTGCGAAATGATTAAAGAACCATGTAAGCTTTTGAAGTGCACCGTCAGTTTTTTTAATATATTGAGTACATAAGATGATCAACTTGTCTATTTTCTAACCATAGGTTAAGAAGATGCGGGAGGATGGGCTGGTAGTTGATGATGCCCTTTACTCACTACCAATGGGTCCTGATACTCGGGTAAGACATTATGAATCTTGCGTTGTTAGAGATGTGCGCTACAACACCCTTGCACGAGACGAAGGCAGGAAGACCCAAAATAGTGCCATGATGAGCACGGATACGTATGACAAAGAGACAACTGAAATGTATGCTAACATAACAGACATTGTTCAGTTGCAGTATATCTCCAGTTTCGAGGATCATCGGTGTGTGGTTCTGTTGTGCTGTTGTTGGTATAACCTATTTTCCAGGATCGCAAAACCCAGAGCTGATGATTATTTCAAATCCATCAATGTCAAGGCGGCATACAGATCAACGAGCCTTATATTTTGGCAAATCCAGCAACACAGATATTTTCCTTGGAAGACACATTTGCACGTAGCGATGACTGAAGAGTATTGCAAAGGTTTGAGCAAATGAATTCGTTTAATGAAGTTGCACAACAAGATGATGCTTACACTGCTACTGATGTACAAGATAACACAGATGTTCCTAATATCTTTGAGAACCATCACATCAATGACGCCGGCGAAAAGATTGCCTGTCGTGTTGTGAACATACAAGAGTTGATCAAGAAGAAGACAATGTTCGAGGACATTGAGGACGAAGAAGAAGATGACACCATGGGGAATTACGATTCAGGCTGATACACATGGTGAAGATGTTGATGCTGCTGCTGCAGATGATGATTACATTGCTTTTGTTGTATTTGCCTGTCAGAAGACATTTTTTTATCTACTATGTGAAATTGTGTTTGCTATGACAACTGAAACCTGACGAACATGGAAACACAAATGAAATTGGACTTACGATAGCCAAGTAGATGGACTGAACAAAATACAAAGCCCTGTTGTGCTATTATAAGTAGTACACCCACCTTGGCAAGGTCTGAACTGAACATCTGCATTTTTCTGCGCTTGAATACTTACTGAACACCACAGATGGGGGGCGTGAGAGCTAGGGTGTTGAACGGGCTCTGCTGCCGGCGCTAAACGGTCCGGGGTCGCGGAGGTGGACGGGTTGGCACTCGAGAGTTGGACTGGGGGGCGACGCGTGTTGTCGGCGAGGGCGCTTCACTGGGAAGAGGCCACACATGGTGCGGTGAGAGCACGATGCGACATTGCGAGAAGCGGGGCCACGGTGTTGGCCGACAGCGGTGGTTAGGGTGCAGCGCCACGGTGATGGGCCAGGACGACATCTCGCGTCGTTCTTGGTCGCGGAGGGGGTGGAAGTAGGGGGTGCGGT
>NW_025226833.1:0-4343 GCF_018294505.1 Triticum aestivum | reverse complement strand
GAGCTGGGCTTGGTGTCACACGAGGTGATTGGCAAGGGATTAAGCGACACGGGTATCAACAGACCTCTAAAAAAATGTCTATGAGGCATTGAGCCTGTTCAGAACCCGCTCCAATCCTTTCTCACTCCAACCCCGGTCCACTCGGGGGCTAATGACTCTAGGGACACCGAACCATAAGTCGTGATCATCGAATGCACGTGTACAGTGATCCCAGAGAACAATGCTCACTGACCACACAGAAGCTGAATAACAAGAGTCTTACATCCATACATACCATCTTACACAAGTAGGACCATTATGGTCAAGTATTGAGTATATCATCGTAGCAAAAATCTTCGTTGACAACTTGGACCCATGCCATCTGCCTTAACCCAACAGGCATTCTGACTGGGAAGCGTCTTAGTTCTCATGCTCGTCACCAAAGAACTCTTCTTCACATCATGTTCTTTCATTCCTGGCCAATAAAATTACAGGTGGCAATCCAATGATTACTTTGAATGTACTCGCAAGTAACCCAAGAGTGATAACACAATAATCATGCAATGCTCTACTACTAGATTGGCATTTTTGCGAAAAGCTAGTTTTTCTCATGCAAGTATGATCAACATTTATCAAGGACATGAGTGCGTCCGCAACAAGTATCAGGAGGTTACATACATCAACATTGAGAAAGAGTTATGAACAACTCATGCTCAAGCTCATCGTGACATCCTCATGAATCACATCAACCATATTACCAAACCGTGTTGTTTGTCGGAAACATATGGACATAGTCTAAGAAGCACCACCCAACTATCCTTGACCGTGGACATGGCTATTCGAATAGTTTGACACTCTACAGAGGTTGCACACTTGACCCACAAGATCCAGTAAGCTTCCGTGTCATCCACGACCCCGCAGTACCTCAAGTACTCAGGGGAAGCACCCGATCACTATCTTTCCCTAGGCGACACTAACATAGGGTCCACTCCTTTCTCTCCTTCGTGGTCTCAGCATAGTACTTATTCCACGTGGCACTGTCTCCAACACCGTGCACGCGTCCATACGATGGCCGAGTGTCCACCGGGAGTTGTTTCAATATGTTCAATGCCCGGTTGAATGGGGTGTCCCACTTGGGCCTCGCCACCGCCTCAGACGGCGAGTCGCTTTCAGCCGCAATCCTGTGCTGCTCTCTCTGGAAAAGGAATAAGGATCGTTTACAAATATGACTAAACGTGCAGTCAAATTGATCAGAAACTAAAATTACCAACAGTCTCATGAAGTCCGTCGTGACTAGGTCTGTTTCGAAAACCTTCTTGACTGGGTCCCAACGGCACCGGGCAATGAGGACGTCATACACCTGCGGGACGGTGAACTCCGCCAAGGGGTCTGGGATGCCCATACTTTCGCGTTTCGTGTCCTCCTTGGCCCGTATAGACCTCTTCCCTGTGTAACCACAGCTTCCAAGGTGGTGGTGCCCCATGTTCCTATGTTGAAGCCCCTTCATGTTCTTTGACTTTTTTTGGCATCTTCGGCATCGCAAGCCGCCTTGAATAGTTCAAACTACTCTAACGTGATTGTAGGATTTTCCTTCACAATCTCGGAGTAGGGTTCCTTTTTATCGATGGCGCGTTTCACCCTTCCTTTCCAGGAAGCCAACGCGTCGCTACACTTGGTCAGGGCGCGTTTGTTTATCCGCTTCATTGTCGGGTCTTTCTGTGGATCTTTATATTGGATTTAATCCCGGCCCGGGAACAAGAATATCCGGTGCAGCAGGGTTAGGATGGATTTCTTCATATTTGGCCTCATCTTTAGTTTCTCATCATTGATGGTGGCGGACGCCCGTTCGATGCAGCCTATCTGATTGCCGTAGCAGGAGCACGCTTCCACAGGCAGTTTGGCTCAAAATTTTCGTCATCCACCTCCGTGACCACTAGTCTAGTAGTGAGGAGCTGGTTTAGGCGTCGAAATCTCCTCTTCGATTTCGGTTCTATGGCTTTCCCAGTATGGGTGCCGGTCTCGGTGTCGGTCTTGGTGCCGGTCTCGGTGCCGCTCTGGATCTCAATGCCAGTCTCGACGCCGGTCTCAATGTCGGTGTTGGATAAGACAGGTGGGCCCAGCAACAACAACCGTTGATCGTTGGCAAGGCTCAAATATTCGTGTGCCGCTAGGTAGGTGTCGTCGCAATTACCAGAACCCTGTCCTTCATCATTGCTAGCCATGTTTCCTATGATTAAATCTAGTCAATTAATTCTAGACCTAATAAAATGAGTAATGACATAAAAAATGCCTATGTTTTGCAGGAACATTGATTCCTTCCCGGTGCGGCAAATCCTGGGCACTTGATATGTCCTAGTTTTAGCACAAGTCATCCCAAAATTCACGGAAAATTTCGGCATGACCTTTGCTAAAAAGTGGACAAATCGAACACCTGAAATTTGCCAGAACGGAAATGAATCGACATTCCGGCAAAACATAGGCCACTCGGCTTCATTCCCTGGAAACAACAAAAGGCCACTTGGGCACAATCGAACCACTTCAATGAAAAGATATAACATGACCACTTCAATGAAAAGATATAATCAACAATAAAAGTCTAGGAAGGGATCATATTTAAAATAAAACTTGCCTAAATTCTTTTCCTGAAAAAATAGTGGTCTTTTCAAATATCAAAAACCTTTGCAAAATGACCTCACTCAACACTTCTCTGCTTGGGACAGAACCCAAATTATGTTGATCTAGCTATTCCTCTCTCTCTCACACACACACATTATTTTCTCTAACCCTTCTTTGCCTAGGATAGCACCCAATTAAATTGCAAAGGAACTCCACTTCTCTAACCCTTCTGACCTAATGCTCTAAAATAAATTTTTGCTCTAACCTAGCCAACCTACTTAACCTAGCTTGTTAACCTAACGAACCTAATTAACCTAGCTATTTAACCTAGTTAGTTAACCTAGTTAGTTAGCCTAGTTTCCCTAGATAATTAACCTAATTAAACTTGTTAACCTAGCTAGTTCTTTGTCAAAGCCCTAAATAAATTTTGCACTAACCTAGATAATTAACCTAATTAAACTAGTTAACCTAACTAGTTCTCTATCAAAGCCCTAACTAAATTTTTGCACTAACCTAGATAATTAACCTAATTAAACTAGTTAACCTAACTAGTTCTCTGTCAAAGCCCTAACTAAAATTTTGCACTAACCTAGATACTAACCTAATTAAACTAGTTAACCTAGATAGCTAGTTCTATATCTAGTGTTTGTGCTATGCATGAGAGAGAAACAGAGGAGGGGTGGGGGCTTACAGAGGATGGCTCCGGTGGTGGCGAGGGAGCCAGTGGTGGCGAGGGAGGCAGGGGTGGCTCCGATGACGGCGAGGCAGGAAGTTGTGGCGAGTGAGGCTCCAGTGGCGTCGACGGCGGCTACGGTGGCGTT
Source organism: Triticum aestivum (assembly GCF_018294505.1). NCBI lineage: Eukaryota > Viridiplantae > Streptophyta > Magnoliopsida > Poales > Poaceae > Triticum > Triticum aestivum. The sequence continues at coordinate 927 of NW_025226833.1, read as the reverse complement.
GATGAGGCCGCGCGGCTCCGGCGGCGTTGGGGGCGGCTCTGCTAGCGTCGACGGTGCACGGCTCTGGTGGCTCCGGGGGCGTCGACATTGGCAGGAAACGGCAGCGAAGTGGCACGATGGCAAATTGGGGAGACAGAGGTGAAGTGGGGCGAGGGATTTGGGGGAGAAGTGGTGGCCGGGGGGAAACCGTTTTTGGGTTAAGTCAAACTTAGCGGTAGCGCATTTTGCAAAACGCGCTATAGCTAAGATAGCTATAATGATTTTTACGAAACGCGCTACTGCTATAGCTATGTAATTTCCTTTTATTTTCTTATTTCCTTTTCTTTTTTTATAGCGGGGGTCTAGGAAACACACTACTTCTATATTATCTATAGCGCCTCTTATGAACAAACGCTACTGCTTTGCCTCTCTCCTTTTTTCCCTTTTTCATTTATTTTTCTTTACATTTTATTTTTTTCATTTCTCCCTTTTCTATTTGTTTCATTTTCATTTACTTTTCTATTTGTTTTTCATTTTATTTATTTCCATTAGCAGTAGTGCTTTTCATAGAAAATGCACTGCTACATAGATCCTAGCACTAGTGCGCTTTTTACAAGACCGCTACTACTATGTGTAGCCTATCGGCTTAGTAATGGGAATATTAGTAGTAGCGCTTTTACAGAGTCACGCGCTACTGCTACATTTTTATCTGTAGTGCCCTTTTCCAGCACGCACTAGTGCTATCTAGCACTAGCGCCCTTTTTTAACGCGTGCTACTGCTAAAGTTCTGTGTATAAGGTTTTCCCTCGTAGTATAGGCAAGATAACGTGAGATAGTTGTGGTAGATAGGATAAATAGATCGTGGAATAAATACATTGCAGCAAGGTATTTTTGTATTTCTGGTTTAATAGAACTGAAACAAAAGCAAGGGAAAATAGATTGCAAAGG
>NW_025226832.1:0-4350 GCF_018294505.1 Triticum aestivum | reverse complement strand
AGGCTCGGGCGAAGGCGCGCGGGGCGGTGCGCGGGCCTGGGCGGGTCCGACCCGGGCCCGGCGGGCCGCAGCGGCGGGAGGAGAGAGAGAGGGCCGACGGGGACAGGTGGCAGATCCTGATTCGCCAGCGGGCGGTGGATGGACATGTCCGGTCCGATCCGGACGTGTCTGGCGGCGGAGAGGAGCGGGGCTAGGGTTTCGGGGGATTTTCATCCGCGAATTTCGGGGGAGGGGCTAGTTTTATAGGTAGAGGGAGCTAGGAGAGTCCAAATGAGGAGCGGTTTTCGCCCACACAATAGTGATCGAACGACCGAGAGCATGGAGGGGACTTAGATGGGTTTTGGTCCACTTTGGAAGGGGTGTTGTGCTGCAAAGAGAAGAAGGCTTTTACGGTTACCCGGTTAACCGTTGGAGTACCAAACGACCTCCGAATGGCACAAAATTTGACAGGCGGTCTACCGGTGCTATACCGAGGCCACTTGGCAAGCCTCGGGCCATTCCGAGAAAGTCTAACACCCACTCACAACAAGAGACAAAAGGGGAACGTCGGAGGGCATAGGAGTGCCGGATTGCAAAACGGACAACGGGGAAAAGGCTCGGACGCAAGAGACGTACACGTATGCAATGCACTGCACATGATGACATGATAAAATGCAACACGCAAGCAAATGACATGGCAACGACGGCCAATAACTGGCAGACACCTGGCGCATCGAATCCGGGACGTTACATCTTCACACAATCCCATGTAATGAACAAGAATGGGATAAAGAGAGTTGGCTTACAATCGCCACATCACACAATACATAAATTAATTCATACATCATTCGAAATACAGTCATAGACCGACTACGGTCATATCCAAATGAAAAGAAGATAACCCCAAATGCTAGATCCCTGATCGTCCCAACTGGGCTCCACTACTGATCATCAGGAAACGAAACATAGTAACAACCATGGTCTTCATCAAACTCCCACTTGAGCTTGGTTGCGCCACTTGCACTGGTATCCTCGGCACCTGCAACTGTTTTGGTAGAACCGGTGAGTCACGAGGACTCAGCAATCTCACACCCACGAGATCAAGACTATTTAAGCTCGTGGGTAGGAAAGGGGTAAGGTGGTGGAGCTGGAGCAAGCACTAAGAATATATGGTGGCTAACATACGCAAGTGAGAGCGAGAAGAGAAGCAACGCATCAGTCGAGAAGCTAGAAGTGATCAAGAAGTGATCCTGAGACTACTTACATTCATACATAACCCAAACTGTGTTCACTTCCCGGACTCCGCCGAAAAGAGACCATCACGGCTACACGCACGGTTGATGCATTATAATTAAGTCAAGTGTCAAGTTCTCTACAACCGGACGTTAACAAATTCCCATCTGCCTCATAAACGCGAGCACGACTTTCGAAAGATAATACCCTTTAGGGGTGTCCCAACTTAGCCCATCACAAGCTCTCACGGTCAACAAAGGATATACCTTCTCCCAGGAAGACCCGATGAGTCTCGGAATCCCGTTTCACAAGACATTTCGACAATGGTAAAACAAGACCAGCAAAGCCGCCCGATGTGCCGACAAATCCCGATAGGAGCTGCACATATCGCGTTTTCAGGGAAACACCAGATGAGACTAGCTATGACTAAAACCAGCCCTCAAGTTTCCCCATGGTGGCCCCGCAGGCAGCTCAGTTCGGACCAACACTCGAAGGAGCACTGGCCCGGGAGGGTTAAATAAAGATGACCCTCGGGCTTGCGAAAACCCAAGGGAAAAAGGCTTAGGTGGCAAATGGTAAAACCAAGGTTGGGCCTCGCTGGAGGAGTTTTATTCAAAGCGAACTGTCAAGGGGGTCCCATAAATCACCCAACCGCGTAAGGAACGCAAAATCATGGAACATAACACCGGTATGACGGAAACTAGGGCGGCAAGAGTGGATCAAGACACCAGGCATAAGGCCGAGCCTTCCACCCTTTACCAAGTATATAGGTGCATTAATTAAACAAGAGATATTGTGATATCCCAAAATATCCATGTTCCAACAAGGAACAAGCTTCATCTTCACCTGCAACTGGCAACGCTATAAGAGGGGCTGAGCAAAAGCGGTGACATAGCCAAACAACGGTTTGCTAGGACAGGATGGTTAGAGGCTTGACATGGCAATATGGGAGGCATGATAAACAAGTGGTAGGTAGAGCAAACATAGCGATAGAGCGAACAACTAGCAAAGCAAAGATAGAAGTGATTTCGAGGGTATGGTCATCTTGCCTGCAAAGTTCTCAGAGTTGTCAAAAGATTCATCCTCGTTAGCGTACTCAATAGGTTCCTCGTTCACGTACTCGTCTCCTGTCTCTACCCCAAGCAAGAATACAAGCAATGGAACCACAATCAATCACAGTGCAATGCACAAGTAGCATGATGCAATACATGGCATGATATGCGAGATGTGATATGCAATGTGTATGCATGCTCTGGGAGGAAAAAGGATGAATAAGGCATCAACTTGGCAAACCAAGTATGTCGCTGGAAAGATGAGATGATTTCGGTTGAAATCGATATAAAGATCACCGGGAACGGATGCACGGTTTGCAAATGGCAAGCAAAACAAGAATGACACAATTCTGTGATTAACAGCATGTTAGCACTTAGAATACATCAAGAAACTATGCTACAGCACCCCAACATAGCAAAAAAGCATATGGTAGTGATCTACAAGAGATGCTTGACAAAATATGAACACTGAGCTAGGGCTAGATCACAAAATAGCAGGTTTAAACAATCATGGCAAAAGTGCAAAAGATAACAGCACCACAGACTTGATTGTAAATACTGAACATGGCAGAAACATCATCAGGAAGCCATATTTAGAGCAAACAACCATCATTATACAAGAACATATCGTAGAAACTTAAGGAATGGCATGATACTACTAAATGCATAGAACATAAGTCCCTTACTGACCATGAGACAAAAAGGACCATAAGATATGATGGCGGCCATGTAAACATAGCAAGTGTCGTTAACAGATTCAGATTTGGCAGCAAAAGAGAGCATGGCATTAACAGAATTATGAAGGCATCTTTGCGAGCTCGATTCACTCACCACAAGTCGTTGCATGACAAGATAAGCATAGCACCGGCAAGAAGACATGTTTGTCAAACTAATCATGGCAAGAACAAGCTCATAGCATGCAAGGATCAACTACAACAACCTTGGCAAAATTGAATAACATGTAAACAATCTGCCAGGAAACATTTTATTGCAAAAGTAGAGCAATAAAATGACATGCTAGATTACTCCATAATTGCAAAGAGGGGCACGGATGGATAGAGAATAACCATATGTTTAAAAAATCCTTACTGAAGTATCCTAAAATAAGCATGGATCTCTCTGTAGCATCAAGTTTACATGGCATCAAAAGAACAGCATAACAGGAACTGAAATCAGCAACGTCACGAAGCCTAGTTTGCATGCTTGTTCTAGTCAGCAAATAAATCACAAAAATACATGGCAAGCACCTCTGTAAATAAGGTATGGCATAGTTGAAAACACATGTAGAGCTCATGCTCATAAGATGCACATTTGCAGTAAACATCATATAGCACATTTGCAATGATGATTTAGGCATCAAGATGAACTCAAACAAACAAGGCACAATGGAACAAAATGAAGAGCATCTCCTGGTGAACCTTTTGATATGTCATGCGCATGAAACAGAGCAGTATGCAAGGAAATATGACAGGTCAAAGTAGGCAACATATTATGACAGAAAAAGGACGGAGGAAATTTCGGGTCAACCTCCGTTTGGATCTGGATCTGGGGGAGCGCGGAAGACGAGGTTCGCCGGAGAATGGGCGTTGGCGGCCGGAGAAGGCGCCGGCGAGGACGGGGCGAGGTCGGCAGGGACGGGGCCGGTCGGATCTGGCCGGAAGGAGGCCAGGGCGCGCGGTGGTGCGACGGACGATGACCGGCATGGAGGCACGGGCGACAGGCGGAGGCGGCGACCGGCGACCGGGGCGGCGACCGGTGGCGGCGCACCGGAGCGGGAGGCGGCGGCTCGCGGAGGGAGGCGCGGGACGCCCGACGTCGCGGACGGGCCGAGAGGGCCCTGCCTGGGCCCCAGCGGGCCGGCGCACGGTGGCGCGTGGAAGTGGGTGTAGCGGCTGGCGAATCCGAAGCCAACACGTGGCGGCGGAGAGGGCGGCGGACACGTCCGTCGGTGGGTTTTTCGTCCGGCGGCGCGAGGGAAGCGGGGCTAGGGTTTGGACTTGGAGATTTGGACGGGGATGACATATTTATAGGTAGATGGAGCTAGGGACTCCAAATGAGGAGCGGTTTTCGCCCACACGATCGTGAT
>NW_025226831.1:0-4417 GCF_018294505.1 Triticum aestivum | reverse complement strand
AGTTGGGGGCTCCGCGGACGCCAACTAAGGCGTTTCTTCAGAGGAGCATTGCTGAACTCCGGGAGGCCGATCCGAACAGGGTCCGGCAGCGGAGCGTCTTCTATATAAAACCATTCCGAAGGCCAGTCTTCGGACGCCTTCTTAGGGGTTCCGGATGGATATCCGGTCCCGGCAATGCGCCATATTTCGGCGCCGCCCACTTGATATATGGACCCCTCGTGAGAGCGGGGTACAAGGCAGAACAACCTCTTCCACAGCGCGAAGTGGGGCTCGACGCCCAGGAATAGCTCGCAAAGAGCTACGTAACCCGCAGTATGCAGGATTGAGGCGGGCGTGAGGTGATGAAGCTGGAGTCCGTAGAACTCCAGGAGCCCGCGGAGGAATGGATGTACAGGAAATCCGAGCCCCCTTATTAGATAGGGGACGAAGCATACCCGCTCCCCTTTGTTGGGATTTGGGGTAACCTCTGCTTGCTTCCCACCTTTGTAGGTGGCCAGCCCAGCTCGAACCGGAACCATGAAGGCCGGAGGGAGATATCCCCCCGCTTGGAGCTTCACCAGCTCGTTGTGCGGAACAGAGCATCTCCTCCAATCTCCTGGCGAAGGGCTGGGAGCACGAGAAGAGGAGCCGCGTTGACAGTCCATGATGGAATGGATTCTTGGTCGAAAGCGCTCCGATGAGTATTTGCGGGAGGAAGATGGTGATTTGGATCTAGATTCTTGCCTCCCTTATAGGCAGATTATTCGCACAACTAGGGGGTAAAACGTAAAAGACACCCTGGCTTTTCACATTCGCGCGACACGTGGAAGAAGGCCATTATTGGGCGTGGAAGCCAAGACGCGCAACATTGATGAGGAAGCCGGACACTGTTCGGCAGGTACGTAGAACTTGAAGGAGAACCCGCCTTGCAACGCCAAAGACTACACACATGCTGGACTTATCGTCATTGAAGCCTGGTTCTGGGGCTACTGAGGGAGTCCCGGATTAGGGGGTGTCCGGATAGCCGGACTACCATCATCGGCCGAACTATCATCGGTCGGACTATCATCATCTACCGGACTCCAAGACTATGAAGATACAAGATTGAAGACTTCGTCCCATGTCCGGATGGGACTTTCCTTGGCGTGGAAGGCAATCTTGGCGATACGGATACGTAGATCTCCTACCATTGTAACCGGCTCTATGTAACCCTAGCCCTCTCCGGTGTCTATATAAACCGGATGGCTCTAGTCCGTAGGACACAACGACAACAACCATTACAATCATACCATAGGCTAGCTTCTAGGGTTTAGCCTCCTTGATCTCGTGGTAGATCCACTCTTGTAAACATCCACAATATCAATATCAATCAAGCAGGACATAGGGTTTTACCTCCATCAAGAGGGCCCGAACCTGGGTAAAACATCGTGTCCCCTGTCTCCTGTTACCATCCGCCTAGACGCACAGTTCGGGACCCCCTACCCGAGATCCGCCGGTTTTGACACCGACAGAGGGGCTCGGCAGCGACTGAATTTAGGCGAAGGACCGAAGAGGCCATGGCGGCAATGGGTGGCCTGCGGAGCTCCTTGAGCTTGTTGGAGCGGTTAGGGAGGTTTCTGGGAGAGTGGGGAGGTCAATGAGATGCTCAGGGGCCGCGGGGAGGGGCTTATATAGCCGGGGCGATGCGGGTGGTTGAGCTCGGCCGCAGGACACGTCGTCGGAGCCACGGATGTGTGGGAACGCAAGCAAGAAGGTGACGGGAGGGGAACACGGGAGGCCCACGGGGAAGAAGAGGTCGAGGAGCACGGGAAGGAAGTGATCGAGGCGCGAACAGAACCGAAAGGCCATTGTTCGCCCATGGGCGCGCGGAGGCGAGCGCCGAGGAGGAAGCTGCGGAGGGGGGGGTCCAGGGTGAAGGACGACGATAAGGGGAAGACGCTAGAAAGGGTCACGTGCGCGAAGATGATGTGAGGAGGAGAGGTCGAAGCACAAACGACGTCCTGGATGCGCGCACTGCATGCCAAGTCAGTGGTCACCGTGTGCACTAGTGCATACAGTGCCACATGGTCGGCCAAATGATGTCTAGGGTGTAGTCCCTCCGGGGTAGATTGCAACTGAGGTGATAGAGAAAGAAATGTTACTATGGTTGGGTTATATCTAAGCTCTAAAGTTTGCTATAGCAATCTTGACCACACTGATGTGATAAACCTAGTGAGGTTAAGATGCAAATAAGATGTCACTGAGGTTTAGGTTAGGAAGGACTATAGTCCTGTGATGTTTTGATGGATTTGGACAAGTATTTAATATAGTTACTTTACAACTACATAAATTGGTCCAGAAAATGGATTATGATGATGCACTCAAATGAAGAAGCCACATGAGCTTAAATTTGGAAAGGCGGGGTTATTTGGCCATATGAACATGTTGTAAAGGTTTCCTACCAAACATGCAAAAATGGTACTTCCTTCACAAACATCCCCACTGACCAGAGAATTGCAACAGTTTTCGAGGAAAAATGGCTTAGTGAAATGATCCCAAATTTGGTGGAGAGATATTATATGGATAGGAGCATGATGGTAATTTTTTAGAATTAATGAAGCAATATAAATTATACTTGCTTCATAGCCTGAAAATGTTGCCAGTAGCAAAGATTTGATCCTATGCTCATATTGATAATTGGATGGAGCTGAAAATTGGAGGAGGGTTATGATATGATCGCCTGAAGTAGTGTTCAAAATTTAACCTCATTTGGATAACCCTAGCTAGTACTTGCTTCACAAAGGCTTCCCTCAGACAGGAACTTTGAAAAATCACTGAGGAAGCTTGCCTAGGCAAATGAAGTTGAATTTTGGCACAGAGTAATTATTTGGACAGGAAAAGATGTCCAAAAAGTTTGGAGTCAAATGAGCAAAGGTAAATAGCACTTGCTTCACAATGTGCCATTTCGGGCAAAATAGGAAAGGAATTATTGGAGGATTATTTTTGAATATGGCAATAAAAGTTTTCCCACATTTGGTGAAGATATGACCCAAACAATTTATGAGAATTATTTAGAAATTTTATGAGTGATGGAAATATAGGTTGCTTCACAACCTAGGGCAAATTGGGTTATTCCTTTAATAGAAAAGGAATATTCCCAATAAAAAGAATATTGGGATTTGGGCTAGGATTAAAATGATAGGGTCTTGGGATAGATGTGGGGATGACAAGACACTCTGGAAAGAAAGAAGAGGTCATCTTCTTCAGTTTCCAGACCACATAGCCACGGAAAAAGAAAACTCAAGCAAAATACTCAGAAAATCAAAAGAAAAAGAAAGGGCCAAAAATCAGGATGTGACAAAGAATCAAACATTATATCTCAGGTACTCCCATAAATGTTGAGACCTATATAATTAATACCATAACACCGGAGGACTACATAGGGATACTTTCCAGAATGTCCCACACTCCGAAAAGGAATAGGTATGTGGTACGGTAAGTAAACCGACTCCAAAACTGTTCTAATAGCAATTTTTCTCCGTTTTGGAATATTTGTAAAATTAGGAAAATTAAAAGTAGTCCGAAAGAGACACGAGGAGACCAAAAGGGTGGACGGCGCACCCTACCCGCTGGGTGTGCCCCTGCCTTGTGGCCACCTCGTGTGCCTTGCGGACTCTGTTTTCTTGCACAATACTTCTTTTGGTCAGTAAAATTTCATTATACAATCTATCGAAGGTTTTTACCACCGTACCACGACAAAATCCTCTGTTCTTGTTTTGTGATGTTTTTATGATAAATCTTGATCGCCATGACGTCTCCAACTGCCCCCAAAGACAAGTTTTTCGGGAAAGTCATCAACCCCTACCTTGCGAAGGTGCTGCGACACCCTCAAACCATTGAGATGCGTGAGGGGGGTGCTGCACATCTGCAATGTTGAGGGGTCAAAGAAGACCAGAAGCATGGAGACAAGACTCGAATAAATGGAGCAGCAAGTTCTCAAGTGTCAAGGGATGGTGGAACGTGGACTCAACACCAATCACTTGATGATCGCGGAGTTCACCAACAATCACATGTTTGATGCCAAGAACATCGGGGAGGCCATCTTCAAGCTTCATGAGAAAATCGAGCATCTCCAAGCCCAGATCTATTACCTGCTGAGGGAGTCCTGGATTAGGGGGTGTCCGGATAGCCGGACTACCATCATCAGCCGAACTATCATCGGCCGAACTATCATCATCGACCGGACTCCAAGACTATGAAGATACAAGATTGAAGACTTTGCCCCGTGTCCGGATGGGACTTTCCTTGGCGTGGAAGGCAAGCTTGGTGATACGGATACGTAGATCTCCTACCATTGTAACCGACTCTATGTAACCCTACCCCTCTTCGGTGTCTATATAAACCGGATGGCTCTAGTCCGTAGGACAACAACAACAACAACAACAACAACAACAACAAC
>NW_025226830.1:0-4418 GCF_018294505.1 Triticum aestivum | reverse complement strand
CAACCCAGCAAAGACCCACAAATCTATCATCGATGTCGTATCCCCCTTTTGTCAACAAGTGTCAAAAAAGCGAAAAACAACATGAGACACTAAGCCCCCTAAGAAGATAAAGAATTGCTTGGCGAAGAAGTTTTGGCCTCTTGGAGGTGACAACATTATCTTTAGCTGCGTCTTCTTCTGCTTCTTCATCGGAACACTGTGGCACAACTGGGCTTGCTAGAGCTTTTTCATATTTCTTCTGAGCAACTCTTTCAACAGATGATGGAACATTGTTCTCCTCGGATAAAAATGTAGGCGATGTAGCCTCAAATGTAGGCGATGTACTCTCGAAGATCTTCAATCGTCAGCGGGGCATTTATGAAGTCATAAGTTTCGGAGACATAGCCAAGATATAGGCCATTCAGAGTGTTGCGCAATACACTATGAATTGTTCCCGAATCATATGGTCCCAGCAGAGGACTTATAGTGTTTATAACCCACAAGTATAGGGGATCGCACCCATTTTCGACGGTAGAGTATTCAACCCAAATTTATTGATTCGACACAAGGGGAGCCAAAGAATATTCTCAGGTATTAGCGGTTGAGTTGTCAATTCAACCACACCTGGATAACTTAGTATCTGCAGCAAAGTATTTAGTATCAAAGTAGTATGATAGTAACGGTAACAACGACAAAGGTAACGATAGCAGTTTTGTAGTAATTGTAACAATAGCAACGGTAAAGTAAATAAGCAAAGAACAATATGTGAAAAGCTCGTAGGCATTGAATCAGTGATGGATAATTATGTCGGATGTGATTCCTCATATAATAGTTATAACATAGGGTGACACAGAACTAGATCCAGTTCATCAATGTAATGTAGGCATGTATTCCGAATATAGTCATACATGCTTATGGAAAAGAACTTGCATGACATCTTTTGTCCTACCCTCCCGTGGTGGCGGGGTCCTAGTGCAAAGTAAGGGATATTAAGGCCTCCTTTTAATAGAGTACCGGACCAAAGCATTAACACATAGTGAATACATGAACTCCTCAAACTACGGTCATCACCGAGAAGTATCCCGATTATTGTCACTTCGGGGTTGTCGGATCATAACACATAATAGGTGACTATAGACTTGCAAGATAGGATCAAGAACTCACATATATTCATGAAAACATAATAGGTTCAGATCTGAAATCATGGCACTCGGGCCCTAGTGACAAGCATTAAGCATAGCTAAGTAATAGCAACATCAATCTCAGAACATAGTAGATACTAGGGATCAAACCCTAACAAAACTAACTTGATTACATTGTAAATCTCATCCAACCCATCACCGTCCAGCAAGCCTATGATGAAATTACTCACGCACGGCGGTGAGCATCATGAAATTGGTGATGGAGGATGGTTGATGATGACGACGGCGACGAATCTCCCTCTCCAGAGCCCCGGACGGACTCTAGATCAGCCCTCCCAAGAGAGATTAGGGCTTGGCGGCGGCTCCGTATCGTAAAACATGATGAAAGTTTCTCTCTGATTTTTTTCTACGTGAAAGCAAATATATGGAGTTGGAGTTGAGGCCGATGGACATTCAGGGGGGCCATGAGGCAGGGGGGCGCGCCCCCCACCCTTGTGGACAGGGTGTGGGCCCCCTGATGCTATTTCTTTCGCCAGTATTTTTTATTAATTCTGAAAAGTTGCTCCGTGGATTTTCAGGTCATTCCGAGAACTTTTATTTCTGCACAAAAATAACACCATGGCAGTTCTGCTGAAAACAGCGTCAACCCGGGTTAGTTCCATTCTAATTATGCAAGTTAGAGTCCAAAACAAGGGCAAAAGTTTTTGGAAAAGTAGATACGACAGAGACGTATCAACTCCCCCAAGCTTAAACCTTTGCTTGTCCTCAAGCAATTCAGTTGATAAACTGAAAGTGATAAAGAAAAACTTTTACAAACTCTATTTGTTCTTGTTGTTGTAAATATGTAAAGCCAACATTCAAGTTTTTAGCAAAGATTATGAACTAACCATATTCACAATAACACTTAGGTCTCATGTTTACTCATATCTATGGCATAATCAACTAGCGAGCAATAATAATAAAACTCGAATGACAACACTTTCTCAAAACAATCATAATATGATATGACAAGATGGTATCTCACTAGCCCTTTCTGAGACCGCAAAACATAAATACAGAGCACCTTTAAATATCAAGGACTGATTAAACATTGTAATTCATGGTAAAAGAGATCCAGTCATAGTGATACCCAATATAAACTAATAGTAATGCATGCAAATGACAGCGGTGCTATCCAGCAGGTGCTTTTTAATAAGAGGGTCATGACTCAACATAAAAGTAAATAGATAGGCCCTTCGCAAAGGGAAGCAGGGATTTGTAGAGGTGCCAGAGCTCAATTTTGAAATAGAGATGAATAACATTTTGGGCGGTATACTTTCACTGTCAACATAACAACTATGAGATCTCGATATCTTCCATGCTACACACATTATAAGCGGTTCCCAAATAGAATGGTAAAGTTTATACTCCCCCACCACCAAAAAGCATCAGTCCATGGCTTGCCCGAAACAACAGGTGCCTCCAACTAGCAACAATCCTGGGGGAGTTTTTTTTTAATTATTTTGATTTGATTTGTTCTTTTGATCATGGGACTGGGCATCCCGGTTACCAGCCATTTTCTCGTGAATGAGGAGCGAAGTCCACTCCTCTTGAGAATAACCCACCTAGCATGGAAGATACACACAACCCTAGTTGATACATGAGCTGCTCGAGCGTACAAAACAGAATTTCATTTGAAGGTTTGGAGTTTGGCACATACAAATTTACTTGGAACGGCAGGTAAATACCGCATATAGGAAGGTATGGTGGACTCATACGGAATAACTTTGGGGTTTATGGAGTTCGTATGCACAAGTAGTATTCCCGCTTAGTACAGGTGAAGGCTAGCAAGAGACTGGGAAGCGGCCTACTGAGAGAGCGACAACAGTCATGAACATGCATTAAAATTAATCAACACAGAGTGCAAGCATGAGTAGGATATAATCCACCATGAACATAAATATCGTGAAGGCTATGTTGATTTTGTTTCAACTACATGCGTGAACATGTGCCAAGTCGAGTCACTCAATTCATTCAAAGGAGGATACCACCCCATCATACCACATCACAATCATTTGAATAGCATGTTGGCACACAAGGTAAACCATTATAAGCTCCTAACTAATTAAGCATGTCATAAGCAACTATAATCTCTAGTTGTCATTGCAAACATGTTTATTCATAATAGGCTGAATCAGGAATGATGAACTAATCATATTTAGAAAAACAAGAGAGGTCGAGTTCATACCAGCTTCTCTCATCTCAATCAGTCCATCAAATATCGTCATTATTGCCTTTCGCTTGCACGACCGAATGGTATGGATAATAATAATAGTGCACGTGCATTGGACTAAGCTAGAGTCTGCAAGCATTCAATTCAAGGGAGAAGACAAGGTAATATGGGCTCTTGGTTAAATAAACAATAAATCATATGAGAACTACTTAGACATTTTCATTATGGTCTTCTCCTCTCGACCCCCAAAGGAAAGAAAAGAAATAAAACTATTTACACGGGAAAGCTCACAACAAGCAAAAGAAGAACGAGAAATCTTTTTGGGTTTTCTTTTAGTTACTACTACTACAGACATGGAAATTAAACTAACTATTTTTTTGTTTTTTCTTAAGGTTTATTAAACACACAAGAAGAAAGCTAGAAAAAGAAATTAAACTAGCATGGATGGTACAATGAAAGAGTATGAACACCGACAACTAGAATGAGTGTGTGAACATGAATGTAATGTCGGTGAGAAATACGTACTCCCCCAAGCTTAGGCTTTTAGCCTAAGTTGGGCTATTGCCATGGATAGCCTGGCTGATATCCAAAGTTGTAATTGGGGTCGTACTGAGATGCAGCAGCCAATGCCTCCTAGGCTGCAACACGGCGGCGAGCTGCCTCCGTCCTCCTCTCATACTCGGTTGCCTCCTCCCTGGTTATAACATATCTTATTTTTGCCTGATAATGAAAAAGGGCAGGAGTAGGGAGAGTAACATGGACAGCGCGACGTCTGCCGAAGATTAGTCGATACTGGAGGAATTGTTCATTCCTCTCAAGAAAATGATGACTGACCATAGCATTATAATCTAAATAAGCGGGAGGCAACTCCCTATCATCTTCATGTGGAGGTATACCAAGATAATTAGCCACATGGGTCGCATAAATCCCTCCAAACAAATCTCCAACTAAACCATTATTATGCAGCCTACGTGCAACAATTGCCCCCAAGTTGTATTGTTTATCACCTAATACAACACTCTTGAGAACACACAGATCAGGAACACACATATGATATGCTTCATCTTTACCATTAATGCATCTAC
>NW_025226829.1:0-4419 GCF_018294505.1 Triticum aestivum | reverse complement strand
TTTCAAAGTAACAAGGAGATGATTGCCATGACTCCGTAACGGGACACCTTAGGAAAGGTGACACAAAGAGCTATTCCCCTAAGTGGCAAAAGAATTACTTTTGATTCAGAGATCATTGAAACTCTTCATACCAGCCTAAGGCAATTCACAACAATCGATTGGCGGGGGTCGGTAGAATGGCATACTCGGACTTGGATGATGTGGACTACCTTGTTGAAGACAACGCAATGGATGATTTTTGCTTATCACCGGAAATGGAAGAGACCCATGGTAGAATGGCACATTGGCGGTGCAAGCTGGGAACAAAATGCCAATGCTGGGAATGATTCTGGTAACTGGGGAAGAACCCAACAATAGAGAGTGAATTCACTGTTTGAAAAGGTCATAGCATTATCGAGGAAACTGAGAGCAATCCTAGTTAGTGCCGATGATAACACCTAGCGCTTGCGCGTGCTCTCAAGAACTTGAGCATCTCCATATTCATCAAGGTTTTACCAACATCCGTGTCAAGGATCCTGGCAACACAACTTGCTACCATGATGAATGATGATGGATGATACAGATGCAAAGGAAGATAACACTTTCTCAGATTTCACCTTAGCGAGGCCAAGGAAACAAAATCTGGATAATCGACCGAGAGACATTTAGCACTCCGCTTCTAATGTTCTCCTTGATGTGCTAGCGTATCCCATTCATTGAAATGGTTTGGTATCTAGAACATCAAGTAAAGGTCGGACTTCAGGAACACAAAAATCATAAGGCACAACTAGGGAGTAAATCCTACGAAGTCCTTATGGGAAGGTGGCCAACTTCTTCAATGAAGATACTACAATAATAGGTCCTTCGGCTGGGTGGTGCTGGCCACGACATCCACTTTACCAGTTATCGAGGGACCAATATTATAGTTCTTGGGAAAAGTTCCAACCATCATATCTGCCTCAGATTCAGATCTGGTTGGTGTCAGAATAATCCTGACTCATCGAGTCTAGGAAGAAAAAAAAATGAAAATTTGCAACACAAATCGATGAGATGACGTTGCAAGATTCTCGGAAAATGAACTACGATAGCAAGCTCCAAAACATGAGCTGGTTCTGCTACACACATGTGAACACGCTGTCCTAGACAAACATGATCACATGGTAGTCTTACAATAAAACACTACCGAGTTCTGGTAGGAACCATCATCGGGGATATAGGAATCTTGTGCATGAACTAGTATTTGCACAGCAACTCCTTTTCCTTGAACAATCAATCAGTGGCTTGGTGTGCTAGGGATACATATGGAATGAAGATGATCAGTCTATCAGACCATAGAATACTTCGCACATGCATGACTGACTTGGGATGATTCCAGAGGAGCAAAAACAAACTTTCTCAAATTCACGACGGCAACTTACATCAAATGCACGTGAATCAAAGGAGGTCACTTCTTTCATCCAACATACACTTCATAAACGGGGCATGAAGAAAATGCTTACACAAGTTTCCGACACTAGCTTAATGTTCAACAAAATCATGGAGGAGATAAGGATGTTGTCAATGGGCTCAGCAACAATTCATCCGGGTTTCCTTTTAAAAGGAATTCCATAGTTAAGTGAACACGGTGATAGCATTGGTCAGACCAAAGAATATAATGGTGTATGCCCGAGGAAAAACCATGAGTAAGACAACATTACGAACATCGTTGGTTCTAACTTGATTTGAGGATAGCCCACACCCAAATCAAAGGTTGGACAAGATGATAGGTCCATTAACTGATCATGAGGGTCAGTTGATGAAATATCAACTTTCTTCAACACACATACAAAGGATATCCCTTTGAAATGAACTAAGTCAGGTAAGCTTTTATCTTCCAACTCTCCAAGTTGTTGTTTGGCTTAACAAACTAGCTCAGGGGTATCTAACACAGATTCTTGGAGAAAAAGTGGTTTATTGGAAAACCAACTTGATCACGAGCTCAACATAACAGTCAGGTGACAACCTGGTAATACTTCCGAGAAGATATTCGGAAAATCACGAACCACCAATATGTTAGTAAGCTCGAGAACAATCTTGCTTTTGAGGGCAAGACGATATGATCAAATGAGTGAGGACTTGACAAAATCCTAACTCACCAATCGAAATGTGCACCAGGAAGATGGACAAGGTAGCATGATCAATCTTAGAATGATGATTCAAGAACCAACACGTTAAGAATGAGGTTATTGTCCATTTAACTACCAAGCAACTAGTTGCTAGGGGTACTGATTTCACACATCACAGTTCACCTGTCAGCATTCCGGTTGCAGCAACACGGAAACCGAGAAATGAAAATGATGGCGAGAAGTATCACTATATCAAGAGTTCATAAGAGGGTATGCAATTCTCACGATACTCTTGCTATGAAAGAGGGTGATACTCCAAGGTAGAATAGAACAAAAGCTGGATTGGCATTTTGATCTGTGAAATACAACTACTTTGATCCAATCCTATAAATGCATGAGATACTGGAGTTTGATTCTCCTGGTCATTTCAGAATAGAATGGCTTGACGGACCACAAGATTAAAAAGCATCGATAACACGAGTGCATAACCAGTCCTGACTATCAATTGACAGACGAGGTCAGAAGACAACTAAAGAGAACAACTCAAAGGAACATATAATTTTCTGAGTTGTGGATGCATAGATTAGTATGTCGAACCAGGTTCAACATGTTTCTTCCGGATAAGCCATGTAGAGAGGTAGGACTGGCAGATTCATAATATAGAATAGAGAAACCATCGAGAGTACTCCTGTTATGATCTTTTGATCCAACAAACTACTGCCGTAAGTGGTTCATAGTATTTGGAAGAAGGAAAATACCATGGACCTCGAGGACTAATGCAAAAGTTACTAATTAACTAAAGGAACTAGCAAACACTATCAACATGAGGTAAGTAGGGTGAATCTCGGTTCAAAACCCAGGAATAGAATACCTACTACTAAGTGGCATCACGGGATGCTTTCGGGCATAAAGGCCAGAATCATCACACTGGGAACACAAAACATGGCTAGACTACTAGATGATACTCTAGATACCTAGGGTCATAATAATGATTCCAACATATATGTCGAGGCAAAAGAATACCTCAACTCAGCAATTAGTGTGATTAACCTGGCCCAAAGGAACATCAAAACCAGAGGAAAAGGATTTGCAAGTGCATCAGATTATTTAGAAACCTGGGATGACTCGGACAACATAACGGCTGTAAATGCTCAGAAAAGATTTGAGACATTCACAAAAATGGTGGCATAACCACTCGGAAGCACAATATCAAGGTTTCGAGATCAACAGTTAACGTACGGAAGTAGTAGAAACTGAACAGAGGCTTAAGTCCAACAATTCTATAAGTCTACAGATTAGTAACACGTGATCCTGACAGAAAGAAGAGAAAGCCTAGTTCTTAATCCCCGTAGAAGAGAAGATGATGACTCAGATCAGAAGGCCATGAGGTATAAGGAGTAAAAGAGCCTTACGTTCCATCCCACAATCAATTCCCTTACATAACTAAAGAATTTCTAGACTCAACTTCGACCAGTTTGGCTTGGTAATCCTACAGGCAGTCAAGCTCTGATACCAAAGCTGTCAGGACCCCGACTCAATGCCACATCGATCTAGCATGTAACACCTCATATCACTTTGCGGCCTCACGCACGGTATTCCCACGGGTGTCGCCTTACCTTTGCTCGGGACCGTTTGCGCCTTTTGGCACATGTATATGATAGTGTCGCTAGCATCCATATGATATGGAGCCCGGGCTGACATGGCTAGTCGTGAACCCAAAGTGGCACAAACTTACAGGGACAGGCATCCATGACCCAGCATCGAACGTGTCGGTCATCAATGAGTGAATCCAGGCTGTAGCACTGGGCTAGCAGGACTCCGGTGGACCGGGCTGCAGTGGGCTAACAGGACTCCGGTATTCATCGCGTGACATTTCCCCGAAGGGACAGACACAGGAACGAAGAAGGACACATGCCGGCCAGCCTAAGTGTTCCGGAGCAGTAGCAAGCTACCATGGCTCAGTGGAAACACTAGGAGACATTTCCCGGTAAGAGAGGCTACCAAGGATAAACAACTAGGTTGTCAGATCCCACACATACCAAGCATTTCAATAACATACACACAATATGCTTGATATGTGCAAATACAGCATGGCATCACAACATGACTCTATGACTCATGTATTTATTCAATAGGCTCCGAGGAGCGAGATATTACAAACATAGGTCTCATGACCCAACAATCAGAGCATACAAGTCAAAGCACAAGCGGAAGCTTAACATGTCTGAGTACAGACATCTATAAATGGAAAAGGCTGAGAAGCCTGACTAACTACCAGATCCTGCTGAGGGCACAAGATCGTAGCTGAGGTAACAAGCTAAACGTCGAAGTCCAC
>NW_025226828.1:0-4420 GCF_018294505.1 Triticum aestivum | reverse complement strand
GTGTCCTCACCCAGTGATAGTAGGGGTAGCGAGGCACGTATTGTATTGTTGCCATTAAGGATAAAAATATGGGTTTTTACCATATTGATTGGATCTATCCCTCTACATCATGTCATTTTGCTTAAGGCGTTGCTCCGTTCTTGTTAACTTAATACACTAGGTGCATGCTGGATAGCGGTCGATGTGTGGAGTAATAGTAGTATATCCAGAATCATTTCCGTCTACTTGTCATGGACGTGATGCCTACGTTCATGATCATCGCCTTAGATATCATCATAACTCTACGCTTTTCTATCAATTGCTCAACAGTAATTTGTTCACCCACTGTATGCTTTCTTCAAGAGAGAAGCCTATAGTGAAAGCTATGCCCCCCGAGTCTATTTTTACCATAATATTTTTAGATATATAAAACCAAAAATCCAAAAATACCTTGCTGCAATTTATTTACCTTTATTTACTTTTACCGTTTTACTTGTCTTTTATACCTATCTCTATTAGATCTCACTCTTGCTAGTGACCGTGAAGGGATTGACAACCCCTTTTTCGCATTGTGTGCAAGTGTTAGTTAGTTTGTGGAGGTGCATCTATTGGGGACTTGCTTGTGCCTCCTACTAGATTGATACCTTGGTTCTTAGCTAAGGGAAATACTTATCTCTACTTTGTTGCATCACCCTTTCCTCTTCAAGGGAAAAATCAACGCAAGCTCAAGAAGTAGCAGGAAGAATTTCTGGTGCCGCCACCGGGGAGGTTCTACATTAAGCCTACCAAGTACCTATAATAAACTCTCATCTCTTGCATTAACATTTATTTGCCATTTCCCTCTCGTTTTCCTCTCTCCCACTTGTAAAACGTTTTTAGAAAAAAAACACAAGAATATTTTCCTTTTTATTCGCCTTCTTTCTGTCTGTCTTTTCGTTTTGTTTTTGTTTACCTGTGTGCTAGATTACTTGCTTTGTCACGACGTCTCAAGAAAATACCAAGTTGTGTGATTTTTCCAACACTAATAAAGGTGATTTTATTATTACTTCGATTTCTCCCGCCACTAGTGCAGAATGTTATAAAATTAATGCCGTTTTTTGAATCTTGTTATGAAAGAACAATTTTCTGGTAGTCCTAATGAAGATGTCATGGGGACACCGACCTACATAGTCGAAGCCATCGGTTACACGTGCACAGTGATCCCAAGGATCAATGCTCACTGTACACTATAGACTGAATATCAAGAGCTTACATCCATTACATACCGGCTTACATAAGTAGGACCATTATGGCCGAGTCTTGAATAAATCACCGCAGCGGAAATCTTTGTCGATAACTTGGAACCATGCCATCTGCCTTTACCCTACAAGCATTCAGACTGGGAAAGCGTCCTAGCTTGCATGATCATCACTAAAGAACTCTTCTTCGTATTCCCTCTCTTCTAGGACTGTCCAAGTAAATAGCCAGGGACAAGCCAGTGAGTACATTTGAATTTACTCGCAAGCAACCCGAGAGTGATAACAGAACAAATATGCAAGGCTCTATTGCTAAATTGGCATTTTGCGAAAAGCTAGTATTACTTATGCAAGTATGATCAACATTTATTAAGGTCATGAATGTGTCTGCAACAAGTATCAAGGGGTTACAGACATCAACATCGAGGACGAGTCATAAACAACTCAGCCTCAAGCTCATCGTGACTTCCTCACAAATCGCATCAACAATTCTGCCAAATTGTGTTGTTTTTCAGAAACATATGGACATAGTCTAAGGAGCACCACCCAATTGTCCTTGACCGTGGACACAGCTATTCTAATAGTTTGACTCTCTACAGAGGTTGCACACTTTACCCACAAGATCCTGAGAACTCCCATGTCAGCCACGACCCGTGGTACCTCAAGTACCCGAGGTGAGCACCCGATCACTACCTTTCCCAAGACGCCACCAACATGGAGTCCAGTCGATTGATACCATCCCCCGTGCCACAACCATGCTCACATGTTTAATTCTATGGAGTCGCGCTCCCATATTCAACACATAGCACATGCACGGGGGTACCAACGGTGTGTCCGGTGCCCTATAAAAACTATCATGGTCGCCCTACCAGGCACGACCCCGTCACGAGAGTGACCACGGCACTCCCGTCATTAGTAATGCGGGCTCCAAGCTAGCATGGACTAGGTAATCAATAATGCCCTTTCCCATATAAGGGTAGAGTGGTTGTGCATGTTTGGTCGGGACTGTTAACATATAATTTTTTATTGTTCCATGCTGTTATATTATCATTCTTGGATGTTTTATAATAATTTTATAGTCATTTTATATCATTTTTTGGTACTAACCTATTAATATAGTGCCAAGTGCCAGTTGCTGTTTTTTGCATGTTTTCTACATCGTAGGAAATCAATACCAAATGGAGTCTTAACGCAGCGAGACTTTTTGTGGATTTTTTATGGACCAGAAGACATCCAGTGGGCCGAGAAGCACCTGGGGGGTGCTCTGAGGGGAGCACAACCCACCAGGGCGCGCCTGGAGGCCCAGGCGCGCCTTGGTGGGTTGTGCCCACCTCGGGTGCCTCCCGAACCACCTCTTTACTCTATAAATACCCCCAAATTCCAGAAACCCTAGGGGAGTCGACGAAAATCTATTACTGCCGCCGCAAGTTCCAGAACCACCAAATCCAATCTAGACACCATCACGGAGGGGTTCATCATGTCCATTGGTGCCTCTCCGATGATGCGTGAGTAGTTCTTTGTAGACCTATGGGTCTGTAGTTAGTAGCTAGATGGCTTCCTCTCTCTCTTTTGATTCTCAATACAATAGTCTCTTGGAGATCCATATTATGTAACTCTTTTTGCAGTGTGTTTGTTGGGATCTGATGAACTTTGAGTTTATGATATCTATCTTTTTATCCATGAAAGTTATTTGAGTCTTCTTTGATCTCTTATATGCATGATTGCTTATATCCTCGTATTTGTTCTCCGATATTTGGGTTTTTTTGGCTAACTTGATCTATTTATCTTCAATGGGAAGAGGTGATTTGTGATGGGTTCGATCTTACGGTGCTTGATCCCAATGATAGAAGGGGAACCGACACGTATGTATCGTTGCTATTAAGGATAACAATATGGGGTTTGTTTCTAAATAGATCTTGTTTACATCATGTCATCGTTCTTATTGCATTACTCCATTTTTCCATGAACTTAATACACTAGTTGCATGCTGGATAGCGGTCGATGTATGGAGTAATAGTAATAGATGCAGGTAGGAGTCGGTCTACTAATCTTGGACGTGATGCCTATATAATGATAATTGCATGGATATCGTCCTGATTATTTGAAGTTCTATCAATTGCCCAACAGTAATTCATTTACCCACCGTTTGCTATTTTTCTCGAGAGAAGCCACTAGTGAAATCAACGGGCCCCCGATCTCTTCTTTATTATATTTGCCTTTGCGATCTATTTTATTTGCCTTTATTTTCAGATCTATTAAACCAAAAATACAAAAATACCTTGCTGGAATTTATTTTATCTCGCGTTCCCATGAAATCTATCTATCAAATTATTACAACTCTCTCACGTTCGTTTGCCAATTTCTGGCGCCCTTACCCGAAAGGGATTGACAACTCCTTTAATACATCGGGTTGCGAGTATTCACTCATGCGCGTGGTGCTAAACAAACAGTTTTTAACCCCTTTTCGCAACAGCATTCGGAACCGTCGCCAAGTGAGTGTGGGCGATAGGGGGGGTCCTTCCCACACGACCCAGAAATCGTCGGGGATATGCCCTCCTGGCACACACGCTCGGCAAAATGAGGTCGTATGCGACCGGCGAGCACTCAAATACAGAGATACGTATAGTAGTGCTAAAAAATACAATTATACAGACGAAATCATTTCAAGTTGTAAGTACATCCTACACAGTCAGTCACCGCTAAACGTTTCCGTTCGTATATACATCCCACACAGTCACTCCAAGGAAAATGTTTGCGCAAGGTGGCGTAACGCAAATAGTTTTCAAGAGAATGTCATGTGTGATTGTTCATTGATCCAACACGGTTTATTCCTAGAAACTATGTGCATTGCCTCAGGTAATTGCCCACGGTGTTTTCTCATTAACCGTTTGCAATAGGAAAACCCAATTAGCAAGCTAATTGGCCTATTAGTGGGCTAATTGCCCTATTGTTAATAATCCATTTACTAATCTAATTGACATTCATATTAAGCACATAATATATGCCATTTCCATATTAAGGAAGCAGGATTTGATAATTGAAATACATCGGAGTATAATATGATATAGCTTCAGCACGCAGCTACTCCATTACACAACTGCCCAGCAGGAAGTTTCACATGCAACATCTAGAACCTTTTGAAATTAGCATCATAGACGGTACATAGAGAGATGCATATCATCTGGAAAACTACTGAAGTGGAAGGC
>NW_025226827.1:0-4425 GCF_018294505.1 Triticum aestivum | reverse complement strand
GTTCAGCGGGAGGAGACGTTCCCCTCGACTAAGATGCACCTATGGTGACTTTGTAAAATCTCAAGGTCATATGCTGGCTCACTCTCTTTAAGGTGCTCATAGGGGTTGGGTCTGCATGTGTGCGCTTATAGCGGTTAGTGTTTGCGTGTATACATGAGCGCTTGCGTTTGTACTGTGTTAAAAAAATACATGTCTTAATTATACGGTCACTGGCGCACCTATACAACTCTGTATTTTTTGATGACATGATCAACGGACCAGTCAAACGTTCCATCTGGCACATCTAGTGGTGCACCATCAGTGAGCGTAACCGTGGGGACCACCTATCAGCGCATATATGAAAGAAAGAAATGGTAGTTTGACTCTATACAGTGTTAATAAAATACATTTTATGGTGATCAGACGGTCACTGACTCACCATACAGCTCCGTAATTTGTTGATGACACGATCAATTGACCAGTCAAATGGTCAGATTCAGCAGCGCACATTACCATGGGGCCCACCCTTCAGTGCATATAAATTAGTGGTCGGTGGGGTTTCAAAGTCGTGAGACCTCTGGTTGGTAGCCCACGCCCCCAAACCACAGCGGACAAGGATCGCCTTGTGCTGTTATGCCGAGATGGCCGTTTTAATTGCACGCACGCAGAAGCCACTGTGGTGAATACAAACTCATCACACATGCGCACAAACACGCCCAGTGCTTGCATGAATGCATGCAATACTCACACATACCGATTTAGCTACACTTCAGTCGACTGAATCGACATTAGGGTTCATCGATTTTCAGGGGGTGGGGCTTGCTGAAGTTAAGCAAGAACCATCCGTAGTGGGGAGGGGGGCTCGCCGGAGAGGTACCCCACTATCTATCTTACGGTTCATGGTGTGGGCGATGGTCGCCGATGGTGGGGGGCACGGTGGTAGGGCGGTGGCGTGGGGATCTCTGGAGAAAAAGCTCGGCGCGAGGGGGTCTAGAGGGATGGCTTGCCCGCCGGCGGACCGATGGTGGGGAGTGGCTTCGGGGAGGGCGGTGCGGCGGGGGCCGGCGGTTTAGCCGGTGGTGGTTGGCGGCTCAGGGGGTGGAGGTTGAAGATGGACTGCAGGCCCTTGATTTCGTACCCAACGGGTGGAAATCGACTGACTAGAGATGAAAAAGTCAGTGGAATGACGTGTAGCCTCACCCTGCATGTACACATGCACACACACAACACTCGCACGAACAGACGCACGCATGCAGGCGTGCAACACTGACACATACACATGCACTCAGGAACACACGCACGCATGCACACATGCATGAAACACGGAAACGTACACATGCACGCACGCAACACTCACACGCCTGCATGCACACAGCACACGACACAAGACACATGCGCAACCTATACGTGCATGCACCCTTTGTTAAGGACATGGATTTTTATGGGTATTAATCAATCTTATCTGTGATACAGAACATTGATGTTTGCAGCAGTCTTTGTGAATCACAACGTATCAAACAGGCTTTCAATGTATCTATGAAATTTTTTAAATTCTCTTACATTATATAGTAGGCTTATCTACATGAAACAGATGATGTCACACTTAAGAAACAATCATCAGCTTATGAAATGCTCGCTTCTGACCGCCGTGGCCCACCAAAACTTCCTCCGCCGTGTGCTTCCTTTGTTGTGTCAAGGATATGCAAGCCAGGTACCCAACAAACCCACACATCAGTGGAGGAACGGCGCAGTGTCATACGTCAGAGTCGAGGGCGTCGCTTGCTGCACGCCTGGATGAACACGCCTCCTTGCCGCATTCAAACGGCTCCATGGAACCCATGTGGAAGCCGAGAAACCCACTGTGGACACACGTCCGCTCATGACCGGGCCGACATTAAACGCAACGCTGGCCGAGCACCTCCCATCTTCCGTCTATTTAATATCCTATTTAAACAAGGGATGCCGGCAAAGAATCGCACACACCCGCCGCTCCCTATCTCCTTCACCATTTTTTCCACTCTTACAATGGCTTACGAAGAATATTTATCCGACATCCAAGCCGGCTGGGTGGCCTGCCGAGCCTGCCCCAAGTCGGCGCGTGCTTCATCAACTCGCTGCTCCAGGCGAGACGAGGAGCGATGATCTACTCCACCACGACACGGCGGGGAGCACGGGCATCATCGTTGCCGTCCACACCGCCGTCTCGTACCTTGCCTCCGGTGTCTATGACCGCGTCTCCCATTTTTGTGGTCGAGACTCCCATGCCTGCGGCCATGCCATGCAAGCAGAGACAGAAGCCGGGTGCAGAGAGAGCGACGAGTCGGAGGCCAGCGCCGTCGTGTACGCCGCCATCATCGAGGAGAAGTAGAACACGGGAGGCCACCGCGGAGGCGATGCCGGTGTACACAGGAGGTGTCTTGCCAGATCCTTTTGTTGTGAGGACCTTCGTCGACCCTACATGGGCTCAGTGGAAGAGGAGAAGCCTCCTTCCTACTCCATCTTGGGCATCAACCAACGATGTCTGTTGAGCGGTGGGGAAACAAGCCATCCTTTGCACTGAAGCATATACCTCCGGGGCTCCCGGGAGTCCAGTGATCGTGCTGCCGGACATGAGGAAGAGAAATGTTTGGCGGGCGACCATTTAGGCTAGGTACTATTATACCTGTGTTGCTTAGGACTAGCACCGCTTGGTTGATTTGAATGTAATGAAATCCATCATCTTTGATTGAAAATTCAGTATTTTATATGAATTCCGTCATTGTTTATATGAAATATCACCGTGTTTGCACGAATTGTGTCTGGTTGGTTCAGTTGTTGTCAAAATGTGTGCGGCTACAGTTTGATGGTAGAATTTGTGGGTCGCCAGTCGGTCTGCGGCTGGCTCGGGTGGCGTGGTGGGACAAAAAAGCGCAGCTCGTGCGAGCTCGTCTCCAACACGCGCGCTGGAGGATGCATGAGCACTCGAGCTCTTCCTCGTTCATCAGTTGCAAAGGCACATGTGGAAAAAAGGGTCGCCAATATTTTGGTTACCCAGGGAAAGATCCAAACAGCCCCTCACAGCCCCACCCCTCACAGCACATTCCAATCCCTCATTCGCCATGAAATTTTGCCATGTATTGTTTTCATGGATTTTTTGCCATGTGAAAACAAATTTAAATATGAACGAATAATCGGTGTCTACGGTCTTCTATATCGGGACACAGTTGGATGGCCTCATAGTAGAAGTAGTGTAGAGTACTACTAGTACTACTCCTAATAGATAGTGAGTGTTTACTACTGTATCTACATATTAATTGCAACGCATGCATGTGTTAGCAGTATAAGACCACGTACGGAGTTGATGGTAAGATTTGTTTAAGTTGGATGTCACATTATTTCTCTAACATGTGGTCAAAGTTAGCCTCCAAAACGAATTTTATACCCTATATGGATTGAGAGAGTACATGCATTGCCGAGCTTTCTCTTAATCCTTGCGTGCAACATTTTTACTAAAGCCTAAAATGGGAACATGTGAATGGGAGGGACTACTACAACCCTTACAAAGGAACTGTAGTACTAATGGTATTGTACTCCCTCTGTTCACCATCTCACATGCTCAGTACTTTTGCGAACTATGGAAGTAACAAACTTATTCCACCAGTCAACATCTATTATGGATGCATTGTGGATTTCAAACTGAGTCACATAGACTGGAAAGTAGGCACTTAGGGCATCCACAATGTCTGCTTTTTGTTTCCTCTAAGCCCTCTCTGCTCTTAGAGGCTTAGAGGCTTAGGGCATCACGTCTAACCTTAGAGGCTTCCTCTAACAATGTAACAATCCATCTGGTCCCAATTGTCAGCCTTAGGAAGCATAAGAAAGTATGAGTATAAGAGAAATAGTACTGATTGGACAAATGTGTTGCTAATCAATACTTTTTAAATATCAGCTAGGGCCCACCTTAGAGGCTGGTCAGAGTCTCTATACATTGTGGTTTTTTCATCTGGTAAGAGACAAACCATGTGGGGCCTACCTTAGAGGCAAGGCCTTATACACTTGAGATGCTCTGTACTTATTACTTTTGATGTGTCCGGTCAACTCGCAGAACGAGGAAAGCTTGCTTAGTACGCCATCTCCACCGCCAACTGGTGTGGTGGCTCGCAGAGTCGCAGCACGAGGAGAAGCTTTCTTACTACGCCTAAGCCTGCTCCCTCACCTACGCCCATGGTGGCTCGCAGGACGAGGAGAAAATTTTACTACTCCCTCTGTTCTCCTTGTCACTACCTTGGTTAGAGAGATTATCATATTGTTTGAAATATATGTCTTTTAGTAGTAGGAGTAGTGCAGTGGTACATAGGAGTAGTACTACAGCAATTTCCTTGGAGTCTGTGCTGCAACAAGCTACCCTAGGCTATGTTACTACTCCCTCCTTCCTGGTTTATGGCTCAATTTCAAAATCTCTCCAAC
>NW_025226826.1:0-4478 GCF_018294505.1 Triticum aestivum | reverse complement strand
GAGTTTTGCAGAGATGTGAAGACACTAGTCTCGTCCTGAATTGGGAAAAGTGTCACTTTATGGTTAATGAAGGCATTGTCTTGGGGCACAAGATCTCCGAGAGAGGTATTGAAGTTGATAAAGCCAAAGTTGATGCTATTGAAAAGATGCCATGTCCCAAGGACATAAAAGGTATAAGAAGTTTCCTTGGTCACGCCGGTTTTTATAGGAGGTTCATTAAGGACTTTTCTAAAATCTCTAGGCCTCTGACTAATTTATTGCAAAAAGATATTCCTTTTGTCTTTGATGATGATTGAGTAGATGCATTTCAAACACTTAAGAAAGCTTTGATCACTTCACCTATTGTTCAACCGCCTGATTGGAATTTACCTTTTGAAATTATGTGCGATGCTAGTGATTATGTTGTAGGTGTTGTTTCAGGGCAAAGAGTCGATAAGAAATTGAATGTTATCTAGTATGCTAGTAAGACTCTTGATACTACCCAGAGAAATTATGCTACTACTAAAAAAGAGTTCATAGCAGTTGTGTTTGCATGTGATAAGTTCAGACCTTATATTGTTGATTCCAAAGTTACTATTCACACTGATCATGCTGCTATTAAATATCTTATGGAAAAGAAATATGCTAAGCCTAGACTCATTAGATGGGTTCTCTTGCTCCAAGAATTTGATTTGCATATTATTGATAGAAAGGGAGCTGAGAACCCCGTTGCAGATAACTTGTCTAGGTTAGAGAACGTTCTTGATGACCCACTGCCTATTAATGATAGCTTTCCTGATGAACAATTAGCGGTTGTCAATGCTTCTTGTACTGCTCCTTGGTATCCTGATTATGCTAATTACATTGTTGCTAAATATATACCACCTAGTTTAACATATCAGCAAAAGAAAATGTTCTTTTATGATTTAAGACATTACTTCTGGGATGATCCACACCTTTATAAAGAAGGAGTAGATGGTGTTATTAGATGTTGTGTGCCTGAGCATGAACAGGAACAGATCTTACGCAAGTGTCACTCTGAATCCTATGGAGGACACCACGCTGGAGATTGAACTGCACACAAGGTACTACAATCTGGTTTTTATTGGCCTACTCACTTCAAAGATGCTCGTAAGTTTGTCTTATCTGGTGATGAATGTCAAAGAATAGGTAACATTAGTAGACGTCAAGAAATGCCTATGAATTATTCTCTTGTTATTGAACCGTTTGATGTTTGGGGCTTGGATTACATGGGACCTTTTCCTGCCTCTAATGGTTATACACATATCTTAGTTGCTGTTGATTATGTTACTAAGTGGGTAGAAGCTATTCCAACTAGTAGTGATGATCATAACACTTCTATTAAAATGCTTAAAGAAGTTATTTTTCCAAGGTTGGAGTCCCTAGATATCTTATGACTGATGGTGGTTCACATTTTATTCATGGTGCTTTCTGTAAGATGCTTGCTAAGTATGATGTCAATCATAGAATAGCATCTCCTTATCATACGCATTCTAGTGGTCATGTAGAGTTGAGCAATAGAGAGCTCAAATTAACTTTGCAAAAGACTATGAATAGATCTAGAAAGAATTGGTCCAAAAAACTTGATAATGCATTATGGGCCTATAGAACTGCATACAAAAATCCTATGGGTATGTCTCCTTATAAGATGGTTTATGGAAAAGCATGTCATTTACCTCTTGAACTTGAACACAAGGCATACTGGGCTATCAAAGAGCTCAATTATGACTTCAAACTTGCCGGTGAGAAGAGGTTGTTTGATATTAGCTCACTTGATGAATGGAGAACCCAAGCCTATGAGAATGCCAAGCTTTTCAAAGAAAAAGTCAAACGTTGGCATGATAAGAGGATACAGGAAAACTTCTCTCAAAGTGGGAAGGTCCCTACGTTATCGAGGAGGTCTATCATTCTGGTGCTATAAAAATCAACAACTTCGAAGGCACAAATCTGAGGGTGGTAAACGGTCAAAGAATTAAGCATTATATTTCAGGTAATCCTATCAATGTTGAAACTAATATTATTGAAAACGTAACTCCTGAGGAATACATAAGGGACACTTTCCAGAACGTTCCAGACTCTGAAAAGGCATAGGTATGTGGTACGGTAAGTAAACCGACTCCAAAACAACTCTAATGGCAATTTTTATCAGTTTTGGATTATTTAAGAATGTTAGGAAGAAAGAAGTAGTCCGAAAGGGACACGAGGCTCCCACGAGAGAGGAGGGCGCCCCCCTGTAGGGCGCGCCCCCTGTCTCATGGGCACCTCGTGTGCCTCCCGGACTCCATTTTCTTGTATGTTATGTATTTTGGTCGGTAAAAATTCATTATATATACTCCCGAAGGTTTTGAGCACCATATCACGCAAATATCCTCTGTTTTCGTTTCGAGCTGTTCCTGTTGCAAAATAGAGCAAGTTGTCATCCCAAGATTCGGAGGGGGACAGCTAGATGGCTGATTATCTCGCAAACCCAAAAGTATATGGGGATGTGGAACATTATGGCTGGACCACGGAGGAAGAAGAAGACTATGATCCAAAGGGCAAGGAGGAGACAAGCTCTGATGAAGAGGACGATCCACTACCCCAACCTAGTGATATGCATGTGGAGTTCAAGAAGTCAAGCCTCCCTAAGGTCCAATCTATTCCACCTCGTTTTTTGCAGGACAGCAAGGCGGCACTATGCAAAAAGATAATGAAACTTGAGCTCGAGAATGAGGATCTGAGGGAGGAAAATTTTAGCCTCAGACGCAAGCTAGAGAAGAAAAATGCAACAATTCCACCTCCATCACCTCCGAGGAAATAATCACATGGGTATGGGCACTCCCCTTGGCAACTGCCAAGATTGGGGCAGGTGCCCCGGTATCGTATCACCATCACACTCCTATCTTTACCGCTTTATTTATTTAGTTCGATCCTTTTAGTAGTATCTTGATCTAGTAGTTTGAAATTTAGATATCAAGTAGTTTTGAGTTTTGCTATGTGATCTCTTTATGTAATCGAGTCCGTGTGCTATCTATAATAAAGATTAGTGTTGGGTCAAGGGCTTTGCTATGTTGCTATGATCTTGAGAAAGTAGAAAGAATAAAAGAGTTCATATTGATCTTATGGATAGTGATAACTTCACACATAGAAAGTATGAGGCATAAAAATTGTTGAGAGTTGATGAACGTAGCCTTGGTCATCGTTGCAATTAATAGGAAGTGATAAGGAAAGAGGGGTTCACATATAAATACATTATCTTGGATATCTTTTATGATTGTGAAGCACTCATTAAGTATGACATGCTAAAAGAGTTGATGTTGTACAAGGAAGACAACGTAATGGTTTATGTTTTCCGACATCTCAGTTAAACTATATTGTCATTGACCTTCCAAACATGTTGAGCTTGCTTTTCCCCCTCATGCTAGCCAAATTTCTCGCACCAAGTAGAGATACTACTTGTGCTTCCAAATATCCTTAAACCCAGTTTTGCCATGAGAGTTCACCATACCTACATACGGATTGAGTAAGATCCTTCAAGTAAGTTGTCATCGGTGCAAGCAATAAAAATTGCTCTCTAAATATGTATGACTTATTAGTGCGGAGAAAATAAGCTTTGTACGAACTTGTTGTGGAAGTAATAAAAGCGACGGACTGCATAATAAAGGTCCACATACAAGGGGCAATATAAAGTGACGTTCTTTTGCATTAAGATTTTGTACATCAACCCTAAACGTGCATGACAACCTCTGCTTCCCTCTATGAAGGGCCTATCTTTTACTTTATGTTTTTACTTTATGCTTGAGTCAAGGTGATCCTCACATTTCCCTTTTTATTTTTATCCTTTGGCAAGCTCCTCGTGTTTGAAAGATCATGATATATGTATCCAATTGGATGTAAGTTGGCATAGGCTATTATTGTTGACATCACCTAAAGGTGAATACGTTGGGAGGCAACACAATAAGCCCCTATCTTTCTCAGTGTCCGGCTGAAACTCTATAACCACAAGTATTGGTGAGTGTTAACAGTTATAGGAGACTACGAGATAGTTGAGTATGTGAGCTTGTTGAAAAGCTCTATTATTGACTCTTTCTGATGTTACGATAAATTGCAATTGCTTCAACGACTGAGATTATAGTTTGTTAGTTCCCAATGAAGTTTTTGAACCATACTTGACATTGTGAATTGCTTATTACTTGAGCATAGGAAATCCTATGACAAAATCTATATATGTTGTTGTTATTAGAATGATCATGATGCCCTCATGTCCATATTTTATTTTTTATTGACACCTCTATCTCTAAACATGTGGACATGTTTTTTGATTTCGGCTTCCGCTTGAGGACAAGCAAGGTCTAAGCTTGGGGGAGTTGATACGTCCATTTTGCATCATGCTTTTATATCAATATTTATTGCATTATGGGCTGTTATTACACATTATATCTCAATACTTATGGCTATTCTCTCTTATTTTACAAGGTTTACCATGAAGAGGGGGAATG
>NW_025226825.1:0-4488 GCF_018294505.1 Triticum aestivum | reverse complement strand
TGCCCTATCACACCTCTGGCAAGTCTGAGGCAAGGCGGAGGATGCCGGTGCTAGCGTTTAGCATGTACCGCAAATGGCGGTCGGCATCGTCTAGTTAGCTAAGAGTAAGTTAGTACTTGTATGCTACTAGAGTATTAGTGGGAGTAGATAGTTAACTTGGTTGTGATGGTTGTCAACGTGGAAGTTCAGTACTCTATATGTGGATCAGACCTGTTACTTTGCTCTGAATGTTGAACTTTCCGTTTGAACATATGGAATGGGCTGCTATTTTTTTAAATGGGTTGTATTTTTCCTCCACGGGTTTAGAGGCTGACTTGTGGGCCTACCAAGTTGACGCGTACACAATCAGGAGATGATTGTACGTGGAGAGGATGACAGCAGGGACCCGCCAAGGTCATGGCAGTACGCAAGCAAGTGCCTCCTTATTTCAAGCCAATAAAAAATATTGCTCCTCCTAATGGATTTCTGACATCTGGGTCCCATGCCATTGTCAACATAGTCAATAAACGAGAGAATTGCACAACAAGCGGCTGACACCAGGGACCCAGCAGCTCGCCAGTTATTTTTCTTTTGGGTTAATTTGATAAATGCCACTCCAAATCTGGTGTTTCCGAGAAATGCCACTGCAATTTCCAAACTTTAAAAAATGCCATTTCGTGCCATTTTGAGTGGCATTTTTCAAAGTCTAGAGTGGCGTTTTTCAAACTTTGCAAATTGCAGTGGCGTTTTTCAAAGTTTGCAAAAATTGTAGTGGCATTTTTCAAAGTTTGGAAATTGTAGTGGCATTTTTATGAATCACCATAATTGGAGTGGCATTTATCTAATTTGTTTTTGAGACGGAAGCAGGGTGTCAACTGGGCTGTGCGGGGCACTCTGGCCTATCTAGACAGTCTTTTCCTTTATGTTTACCACAAACCAGCCCAGTAGTTTTTTTTCTTTCTGAAAATGGCTAGCCTAGTTTTTTTGTGATTTGTCAAGTAAGTCACTTTGTCAGGCCTGTTGGGCTGCAAATCTTTCAAGACAAGGAGAGCTTCATTCCGCTGGCCGAGAAAATGGCCTATCAGTAATGAGAAATGGGTTGTACATTTTTAAAACACATCAAACCGGCTATTAGTTTCAAATTTCTTTTTTTTCATTTTGAGATTTTAAATTGCATTGATTTTTATGCATGGACAATTTATTGGATTTTTATATTGATATAAATTTATTTTTAAAGTCAGTTTGATGTTACTCGAAATTTCGGGATTAAAAACAGTTCAGACCGCACCGACATATGCAAAATCTCATATAATATTTTAACTGTGGCCACAATATGGGCTGTAATGCTAACAAAAAGAATATGGGCTCCAAAAAACATAAGAATTAGCAAATGGGCTGTAAATTATTAGAAATAATGGCAGATGGCCTATATGTTGTTTTCCACATATTTGAGGCTTTCCTTAAAAAAAGGTTGACGCACAAGCAGTGCTTGTTGGATGTCCATCCAACGGCCGTCGTGCTACTTCAATATCTGCTCTTCTTGCC
Source organism: Triticum aestivum (assembly GCF_018294505.1). Lineage (NCBI taxonomy): Eukaryota > Viridiplantae > Streptophyta > Magnoliopsida > Poales > Poaceae > Triticum > Triticum aestivum. The sequence goes on along the minus strand of NW_025226825.1, from coordinate 2,964 downwards.
CCACTCTCTCAAACAAGCGCCGACGGGCTGCCTGAGTCACGCCCAATATGCGGCCCCATCCTAAAGGAACTCGAAGGTCCCACCAAGGATAGAAGCGCATATTGGAGACGCTTTTGCAAGGTGGATATCATTACATCGAACCATTACATAATAGTTGGGGATACATACAAGAGATATACAATGCCACACGAATACAACAACATCATACATAAGAGCATCATCCGACTATGGATGAAACACAAACAAAAACTCAAACGACATCCACCCTGCTAGCCCAGGCTGCCGACCAGGAACCTATCCCCTAAACGACGAAGCAGAAGAAGAACTCAAAACAAGCAAGCATCACTCTCACATCATGATCGCCGCATAACCGGTACCTGCAACTGATGTTGTAGTAATGTGTCAGCCATGAGGACTCAGCAAGCCCAGGGTGTCCCAACTTAGCCCATCACAAGCTATCATGGTCAACGAAGGATATTCCTTCTCCCGGGAAGACCCGATCAGTCTCGGAATCCCGGTAACAAGACATTTCGACAATGGTAAAACAAGACCAGCAAGACCGCCCGAATGTGCCGACAAATCCTGATAGGAGCTGCACACATCTCGTTCTCAGGGCACACCGGATAAGCTAATCATACGAGTACCAACATAACCCAAGTTGCCAAGGGATGGTCCCGCATCGTGCTCTAGTTTGGACCAACACTCAGAGGAGCACTGGCCCGGGGGGGGTGGGGGGTAAATAAAGATGACCCTTGGGCTCCGGAAACCCAAGGGAAAAAGGCTTAGCTGAGGCAAATTGTAAAACCAAGGTTGGGCCTTGCTGGAGGAGTTTTATTCAAGGCGAACTATCAGGGGGTTCCCATAACACCCAATCGCGTAAGGAACGCAAAATCAAGGAACATAACACCGGTATGACGGAAACTAGGGTGGCAAGAGTGGAACAAAACACCAGGCATAAGGCCGAGCCTTCCACCCTTTACCAAGTATATAGATGCATTAATTAAAATAAGATATATTGTGATATCCCAACATAAACATGTTCCAAGATGGAGTAATCTTCATCTTCACCTGCAACTAGCTACGCTATAAGAGGGGCTGAGAAAAAGCGGTAACTTAGCCAAACAACAGTTTGCTAGGAAGTGTGAAAAGGTTAGAGGCTAACATGGCAATTTGGGAGGCTTGAAGAGCAAGTGATAGGTAGCGCAGCATAGCGATAGAACGAAGCAACTAGCATAGCAATGATAGTAGTGAGATCCAGGGTAACGGTCATCTTGATTAAAATCCTTCTAGGAAGAAGAACGAGTTCATGAAGAAGATGAAGCCACGAAGACGAACCAAGCGTAGATGAACGAATCCTCACGATCGCAACGAAACAGGAACTAACGAGAAGGAGCACAACCGGAAAGAAGCAAACAACAAGGTAAACACACAACACATAGACATGGCATGATGCTCAACCAAGTATGATGCATGACAAAGGCTATATGATGCTACTCATGGAAAGAGACGATGTATACAAGAGCAACATATCAAAGCAAGTTTAAATGAGGCCGGAAACAACATATAAGAAATCCGGTAAGTCCTCATACGCAAATTTTGAAATTGGTCCAGATCTGAATAAACCTTATGTACAAGTTGTTAAACAGCAAGTTAAGATGCACCAAGATGATCTACACAAAATTCTAGTCAAATTACATATAAAGTTCATTTAGTTCAGAGGTACGGCCTAGAAGATATGAGCAAAATAAGTCAAACATGGCATTGATGCAAAATGCTTTCAAACATCAAGCAAACACTCTCAAAACATGGATGCAACATTATACAATGAAACTACATGCAATTCTAAGCAAGTTTGATATAGAGCATGCTCAAAATGGAGCAACGGTGCAACACATACACTCCAAACAAGATATAACCACAATCTTTCCAAAACAGCAAGTAGGCACTTTGCACTCATCAAAAGAACATGCTACAGGAAACATATGAGCACAACCTTAACATGCCCTTCATGCACATATAACATACTTCAAATATCGTTAAATGTTCAGGTTCATAGGCATCAAGATTAAACCAATGTGATCAATGCAAAATGTAGCTTAATAACACAACAGCATATGCATGAGCAGAGTTAATATGATGGCAACTTGAGATCATTAAGGAGACAAGCTACAACAAGTAAACATAGCAACCAAGGGCATGGCATCAAAGTACATAACAAATATCCAATACCATCATGGCATAATAAACATATGGCTCATGGATTAGTGGGAACCAACATGACAAGATTGAATGGTGAAACAGTTTCAGCAAGTGTAAAACAGGAACATTATGATAGCATGTTAGCAAGCATGGAACAGAGGCATATGACATCCAAAATTACCAGGCATGGCATGTGAACATAGTACTCATAGCATACTTCAAAACATGTAATTGGAGCATCTCCAGAAGAAGCATGGATCACTCAATAACAAGCTCACAACAAGACATCATGAAGTAAACAGGAATCTGGAACATTATATAAGTATGTTCATGGCAATGACAATAAATGCTACAGGACATATATAAGGCATAGAAAGGAATGGAATGATATATCGTAACATACACAACAAAACATCTCAACTAAGCATCTCCAGATTATGCAAGGAGTAAATGGTAGCATCAAGCAAAGATAGCATCATGATATAGCAGTTTTAGCATTGACAGAAAGTTAACAGCAAGTGGCCCACTTCACAAGCTTGATGCATGCACTACAGTGCATATAAAATACATGGATTGCACCCCTGTGAAGATGGCATAAAAATGCTCCGAAAACATGTAGACATCATGCCCATAGTATGCACACAAAAAATGCAACAAAAAAGACAATTCAGCAAGTTACAGCAGTTTTCAGTAGTTAACAGCAACATGCACTTTTGCAACAAGGATTAATATATCAAGATTCACCCTAACATGAATGCAAAGCAA
>NW_025226824.1:0-4532 GCF_018294505.1 Triticum aestivum | reverse complement strand
CCCCCATCCGGCTCGATCGGGGTTCCATTCATCCAGAGGCAACAACAAGGGGTCCTGTTCATCCACCCCCATCGAGAACTGTTGAATCCAAACCCCGCCAACAACGCTCACTATTCATCAAGGGAAGGAGGCAGCTGGGTTCAATCGGCTTCAGTTAGCAGCAGTAGCGAAGGAATCACTCGGGTTCAGTTAACAGCAAGGGATCAGTCGCTCGGGTTTAGTAACGTAGCTAGTGTAATCCCACTGGTTTAGTTAGAGCCCAATGCCTCGCTCGGGTTCAATTAGAGCCCAACGCCTCACACACACGCACGTACATGTACGAGCGAAACACGCATCGCTCGGCCCCGACCACCCACCGTAACTGGGAACTCCCAGAAATTTTCCTCGCCACGGTTTTTTCCATCATGGATGGCCTAAATAATGTCATGCAACTGCGTCTCCGGCCCACCCAGGACGAAAAGCCCATTTTTAGTCATGATTTTTTTTCCATAGAAGTAGGATCCCACCACATCTATGATGATACCGGGTTTTGTCACAATTATCGTCATAGAAGTGTCATAAGCATGACAGAAAAAATTCGTTCGGCCAAAAATGTCATGAATGTGTCTTTTTTTGTAGTTTTATGTGCACACAAGAAGGGAACGATTCATTGTGGTGTTAGGGTTGAGGGTAATTAACTACGTATGGAGAAATAGAGACGATGAACATGCATGTGCGAGAGGTATACATGTATACATGGGATAGGTGTGTGTGTGTGCACGCGCATGATCGAGATAAAAGAAAGAAGACATAAGTCATAAGATTAACAACATGGGAGAGACGGATCGGTATGACAATATGCATGCATGTGCGAGCGCATGGCAGAAGGCCCGACAATTGAGCATGTGTTCTGTCTTTAAGAGATAGTGGCGTGGGCTGGAGCATGCATCTATGGCGAGTAGAGGGAGTGATACACAACGATTGTGCAAAAGAGATCAACCTATAAATGCATGTATGGAGAGACATATATAGTGTGGGTGATAGGAAGCAAGAGAGCGTCCCAGAAGGAAATGTTTACGGAGAAACTACAAATAGATACAGAGATGGAGATGCTAGCTAGAGGGACATCCGCTAGTTTGAGTGTTGGAGATGACCGCCAGGTGGTTCAGAGGGTGAAGTTATGTTTGTGTGAGAGAAAGATAAAAAGAGGGCACTTGACTGCATGTAGGGAGAAACATATGTAGTGTGCATGATAGGAAGCAAGACTGAGGGCGAGAAAAAAGGTTGATGGAGAAAGAGATAATTAAAAATATAAAGATTCTAGCTAGTGTGCGTTAGAGATAGGAGTTGAGTGGATCAGAAGGCTGAGTTATGTGTGTGGGTGTGAGAGAGATAGAGAGAGGGTGCATGAGAGTCACATACAAACAAATATCGGAGAGAAATGATATCTCGACAGACGGAGTTTTGTGTCTGCGAGAGAGAAAGATATTTCACAACGAGAGTGATAGCTAGAGAGACATATGAGGGAACACGAGATATCTCTAGGGAGAGAGAGAGTGTGTGAGCGACATACAAGAGAATGGTGGAGAGATATGAGACCCTAGGAGACAGAGTTTGTGGTTGTGTGTGACAAAGTGATACTTAAGAGGAAGAGTCGTAGGTTCTCATACCTAAGGAGTGAAATACATCTCTGTGTGAGAGGGGGTGTGCGAGTGGCACACAGGGGAATAGTAGAGAGAAATGAGACCCAGGGGGACAACGTTTGCCTTTGTGTGAGAGAAAGATATTCCCCATGGAGAATCATAGTTAGAGACACATAGCAGGGATCGAGATATACTTAGAGAGAGAAAGAGTGATGAAGGTCGAGGGAGAGACAACAAGATGGTGCTCAATCACCTCCCCGAGAACGCCGGGGATGTCAGATGCTTGCCATGCAAACACATCAACATTCGCCCGCAGGAAAGTGACGAGCTCGCCTTCCTATTTGCTATCGAGGGTGAGCTTTTGGTGAAAGCCCCCCCTGTGCCATCCTCCTTGACGGACACCTTCTTGGTCTCTGGTCGTGCAGCTCTGGATTTCTTGCTCTTGTTGGTGGAGACCTCTAGCACGTCCTCGACGGGAGCACATCACTCCAAAGAGGTGCGCTTTCTAGAGTGGAGGAAGTGGAGAAGGTGATTAAGTCCATTCCTCCAGATAAAGCACCAGGGCCGGAAGGATTCACGAGCCGTTTCTATGCCACTTGTTGGCATATCATAAGGGAGGACTCCATGGCAGCAATGACATGCCTCTACAATGGTGATGTGAGAGGGTTGACGATAATCAATAAATCTCTTGTGTCCCTTTTACCGAAGAAGGAGGGTGCTTTAGATGTGGGGGATTTTCGGCCTATAAGCTTGGTCCATGGGGCAGTCAAGATCTTTGAGAAGGTGCTTGCTTCTAGGGTCGTGATGGAGCTGCCAAACTTGGTTGGGAACCTTCAAAGCGGTTTTGTCAGAGGTAGATCGCTGCACGACAATTTCATGCTAGTTGAGAGCATGGCTAGGCGCTTGCATGCTTTGAAAAACTCTAATGTGCTCTTGAAGCTAGATATCTCCAAAGCTTTCGACTCTGTACAATGGCCCTTTCTTCTGGAGGTCATGGAGCAGCTAGGTTTTGGCGCCAAGTGGAGATCATGGGTGTGTGGAATCCTAGCTACGTCCACAACACAAACCATGGTGAATGGTGACCCAGGTGAAACTATATACAACTGCATGGGCTTGCGGCAGGGTGATCCCTTCTCACCAATGCTTTTCATTCTCACTATGGAGCCACTGCACCGTCTCTTTGAGTGGGCTGCCCAGCATGGGCTCCTGCAGCCATTGTCGACATCAGGGTTGAAGAAAAGGATCTCAATTTTTGCGGATGATGTCGTCTTGTTTACCAAGCCGGAGCCTATGGATCTCGCTATCTGCAAATGCATCTTTGACTTATTTGGAGAGGCATCAGTTCTGCACATTAACATGAGCAAATCAGCTGTGCTGCCGATACGATGTTCGGAGCAGAGCATTGCATTCGCGAGTCAGCAGCTGGGATGTCCGGTTGGATCTTTCCATGTGAAATATCTTGGGTTGCCCCTGTCTCTAAGGAAACAATCAGCGGCTTAGCTTCAGTACCTGGTGGATCAGATGGCAAACTATTTGCCAAGGTGGAAGGCGGCTCTCATGCCGAAGAGTGGTAGGCTCACTTTGGTGCTTTCGGTCATGTGTGCAATGCCCATCCATGCGATGATGGCTTTAACCTTCCTACCAAAACCCTGATGACCATGAACAAGATTTGTCGAGGATTTCTATGGTGCCGGAGAGCGGAGGCTAATGGGGGAAACTGTGCGGTCGCATGGGAGACCGTTTGTACCCCAAAATGGGCAGGAGGGCTAGGTGTGCCCAACTTGAGGTGGATGAACATGCCCATGCAGGCCAAATGGCCATGGATGGAGAGGACGGATAGGAGTAGACCCTAGAGTGAATTCAAAATCAAAGTTCCATATGAGGCGATGCAAATCTTTCAAGCGGCTACTAGGTGCACGGCAAGCAACGGGCTTAATACCTTATTTTGGGAAGATCGATGGCTGGGCGGAATGAGGATTCAGGAGCTTGCACCGGCGGTATATGACATGGTGCCACGCCGGATCAGGCACACATGCATGCTTGGCTTGGTGGGAATGGATGGGTCCTGGGCGGCTTGCTTCGGTCCTAACATAACTATGGTGGCACTACAACAGTTCCTACAGCTATGGCAGACGGTTCAGGCTTGGGAACCAGTGGAGAATGTCTCGGACAGGATAGTTTGGTCTTGGGAGACGACGGGGTAGTTCTCTGTGAGATCTGCGTACGCGGGGAAGTTCTGGGGAAGGGAGGTCATTCCCTCCGTGGAGTTAACATGGAAATCGCGAGCCCCATCACAATGCAAATTCTTCACGTGGCTGGCACTGCGAAACAGATGTTGGACGTCGGACCGACTTGTTAGGAGGGGGCTGCCGCATCAGGACAAATGCCCTCTGTGTGACCAAGAGGAGGAAACAATTGATCATGTGTTGCTAACATGCGTCTTTGCTCGAGAGATTTGGGTGGTGATTTGTACGGCACTGGGAAAGCCAGAGTGGGCACCATCGATGCAGGATGCTCTCAAGCCATGGGTTTGTGGCAAGCAAGCGGCTGCTAATGTGGCAAGGAAGGATCTGCACGCTATACTGCTTCTCACGCTGTGGGAGTTGTGGAAGCATAAGAACGCAATTGTGTTCGATGGTGCTTCGCCATCAGTTGGTCAACTTATAAAGAGAATTGAGAAAGAGGGTAGGAGCTGGTGGATGGCAGGGCTCCTCAAAGGTAATGTAGAGGCTGTGTTTGCAGGCTTAGCTAGGTGGATGAGTTGGGAGTAGTAGCCTAGTTAACATGCGTTAACGTGCGTGAGGTGGAGTTGTACATACTGGTGGAAGGTTCACACCTTTGTAAATGACTGGTCGAGGATTTCTATGCCTTTCCTTCTTTAATATATGATATGCACACTCGTGCATATTC
>NW_025226823.1:0-4571 GCF_018294505.1 Triticum aestivum | reverse complement strand
GGGCGTGTCTCGGTGAGGGGGTGGAGGACGAAGTGGCGGAGCTTCTAGGCGCGTCGGCGAGGCGTGGGGTGGCCACAAGGCATGCTAACGGTGAGCGGCGGCTACGGCTGCGCTCGGGTGGGTGCGCGAAAGAGAAACAGAGGAGAGGGGAGGAGCGAGGGAGAGTGTGAGGGGGTTCCAGGGGCATGCATGGTGGCGTTGGAGACGTCTAGGCGTCGAGGTCGCAGGCAAGCGGGGTGGAGGTGGCCGCACGGCGGTGCACGCGCGTCGGGCATGCGCCCGTCCTCCTAATAGGGAGGAAGACGACAGGGGAGGGGCCAGGTGGGCTGGGCCGCACTCGTGGGCCGGCCAGGTAAGTGGCCCAGGTAGGTGTTCTCTCTCTCTCTCTTTTCTAAATTGTTTTCTGTTTTCTATTTTTCTGTAACTTCTGGGCTTTATTTAAAATACCAAAACATTTTCAAAAATCCTGAAAATAATTGTGGGCTCTTTTTGGAATATTCCCAATAGCCATTACTTAAGTTCAGAATTAATTGAGCATTTAAAATATTATATAGCATTTAAATGCCCAATTGCAAATAGCATATGATTTAGTCCAGAGCCCAAATATGACATGGAAAAAGGTGCAACACCTCTGGTTAATGTTTCCAGTATTTTCCAGAAATGATGAACATTTTTTAAAGCCATTTGGATTCACCGAGAATATTTTAGTTGAACCTAGTGGGTTCCTTTGATGCTAGGGTTTAGGCAATCCCCATTTCAGGTTTAACTCAAATTTAAACATGATGCAACACCAGATGCTAGCACTAGGCATTAATAGAACTAGGGATGTGACAACTCACCCCCACTAAACAAGAATCTCGTCCCGAGATTCAAGCGCAGGGTAAGATGAAAGGGGAGCGCAAACTAACACAATCTTCATGATCCAGGTTGCACTTCAAATGAACGTTGATTCGATCACCATCATTATCTCGATGTCTTGCTCTAGGAACTCCTACCAACATGACAATGAGAGGAAAAAGAAACTCTAGGAGGATTGATCTTCTCGAAGATCGAGCAACTCAGGATCCACTCACGGAATGAGACATAGAAACATCTCACGAGCTGAGACGCAAAGCACACATATAGAGGAATGGAGTGAAGCAGATGACGAAGGTTCACTAGGTAGACAACAATTTCATGCTTAAGAAGGTGGTGAACGGTTGTCAACGTAGCGAGGAGTTGGGTTGCCATGATACCATAACGAGACATCTTGGAGGAGGGTGACTCGTAGAAATATCCCCTTAAGTGGCAAAAAGAATTACCTTTGATTCCGAGATCATTGAAATTCTTTATACCAGCTTAAGGGAAATCAAAATCGATCATTTGGAGGAGTTCGGTGGAATGACATACCCGGACCAGTATGGATGATGTGGATTACCTTGTTGAAGACAACACAAGGGTTGATTTTGCTTATCATCGGAGATGGATGGGACCCAAGGTAGGATGGCACAATGACAGTGCAAGCTGGGAACAAAACACAAATGCTGGGAATGATTCTAGTAACTAGGAAGAAACTCAACAAGAGAGAGTGAGTCCACTGTTTGAAAATTTATAGCATAACCGAGGAAGCTAGGAGCAATCCTAGTTATGACGATGATAACACCTAGTGCTTGTGCGTGCCCTCAAGAGCTTGAGTATTTCCATAATCATCAAGGTTTTACCAATATCCGTGTCAAGGATCCTGGCAACACAACTTACTACCATGATGAATGGTGATGGATGATGCAGATGCAAAAGAAGATAACACCTTCTCAGATTTCACCTTAGCAGAGCCAAGGAAACAAAATCTGGATGATCGACCGAGAGACATTTAGCACTCCGCATCTAATGTTCTCCTTGATGTGCTAGCGTAATCCATTCATAGATATGGTTTGATATCTAGAACATCAAGTAAAAGGTCGGACTTCGGAATCTCAAAAATCCATAAGGGTCAACTAGGGAGTAAATCCCACGAAATCCTTATGGGGAGGTAGCCAACTTTCTCAATCAAGAGCCGACAATAATGGGTCTTCCGGCTAGATGTGTTGGCCACGAAATCCATTTTACCGGGTTACAAAGAGACCAATATTATAGTTCTTGGGAAAACATTCCAACCATCATATCTGCCTGAGATTCAGATCTGGCTGGTGTCGGGATATTCTAGACTCATCAAGTCTAGAAAGGAAAATGAAAGTTTGCAACACAAATCGACGAGACGGCGTTGCGAGAATCTCGGGGAATGAACTACGGTAGCAACTCCAAAACATAAGCCATTTCTGCTACATACATGTGAACATGCTGTCGCAGACAAGCATGACCACGTAGTAGTCTTATAATAAAACACTACCGAGTTCCGGTGGGGAACCATCATTGAGGATATCGGAATCTTGTGCATGACCTAGGATAGCACAACAACTCCTTTCTCTTGAACAAGTCAGTCAGTGGCTTAGTGTGCTACGGAATTCATATGGAATGAAGATGATCAGTCTAACAGACCACAGAATACTTCGCATGTGCATAACTGACTTGGGATGATTCCAGAGGAGGTAAAAACATGCTTTCTCGAATTCACGGCGGCAACTAGCATCAAATGCACATGAATGAGAGGAAGTCACTTCTTTCATCCGAACATATACTTCACGAACGGGTCATGAAGATAATGCTTATAAAAATTCCCAATACTAACAGGATGTTCTGCACGAATCATGGAGAAGATAAAAATGTTGCTGATGGGTTCAACAACAATTCATCTAGGTTTCCATGTAAGTGGAATTCCATAATTATGTGAACAAGTGATAGCATTGGTCAGACCCAAGAGATATAATGGTGTATGCTCATGGGATCAACCACGAGTAAGACAACATTAAAAATATCGTTGGTTCTGATTTGATTTGATGATAGCCCATACTCAAATCCGAGATTGAATAAGACAATAGGTCCAACAGTTTACCACGAGGATTAACCAATGAAGATATCATCTTTCTTCAACACACACACACACACACAAATATCCCTTTGTAATGAACTGAGTCGGACAAGCTTTTACCTTCCAACTCTCCAAGTTGTTGTTCAGCTCAACCAACTAGCTCAGGGGTACCCAACACATATTCTTGGAGAAAGGGTGGTTTATAAGAAACCAACTTGATCACGAACTCAACATAGCGGTCAGGTGACGACCTGGTGATACTTCCGAGAAGATAATCGGAAAATCACGAACCACCGGTATGTTACTAAGCTCGAGAGCAATTTTGCTTTTCAGGGCAAGACAATATGATCAAATGCACAAGGGATTGACAAAATCCTAACTCAACGACCGAAAGAGTGCACCGAAAATAGGGACTAGGTAGCACAATCAACCTTAGGGTGACGATTCAATAATCAACACGCTAAGAATGAGGTTATCGTCCATTTAACTACCAAGCAACGGAGTTGCTAGCAGTATTGATTTCACACACCACGATTCACTTTTCGGCATTCCGATTACAATAACACGGAAACCGAGGAATGAACAATGATGGCAAGAAGTATCACTGTACCAAGAGTTCATAGGATGGTGTGCAATTCCTATAATAATCCCGATATAAAATATGGTAATACTCCAAGGTAGAACAGAACAAAAGCTGGGTTGGCATTTTGATCTGCGAGATACAACTACTTTGACCCAATCCTAGATATGGATGAGGTACTGGAGTTTGTTTCTCCTAGTCATTCCGGAATAGAATGGCTTGCCGGACCACAAGAGTAATAGGCATCGATGAGCTCGAGTGCACAACTACTCTTGACTATCAATTGATAGACGAGGGTCAGAGGACAACTAAGAGGGACAACTCAAAAGAACATATGATTTCCTGAGTTGTGGATGCATGGATTAGGATGTCGAACGAGTTCAACATATTTCTTCTAGACAATTCATGTAGAGAGATAGGACTGGCAAGGTCACAACATAGAATCGAGAACTCATCGAGCACCTTTGTTGTGATCTTTTATCCAACAAACATCTGCCGTAAGTGGTTCATAGTATTTGGAAGAAGGAAATACCACGAACCTCGAGGACTAATGCAAAGGTTACTAATTTCCTAAAGGAACTAGCAAACACTATCAACATGAGGTAAGTGGGGTGAATCTCGGGTTCATAACCCAGAAATAGAATGCCTACTAACTAAATGGCATCACGGGATGCTTTCGAGAATGACGGCTAGAATCATCATACTGGAAACACAGATCATGGCTAGACCACTAGATGATCCCCTAAAACACCTAGGGTCATAATATTAACTCCAACATATATGTCGAGGCAATAAAGTACCTCAACTCACTAATTTGTGTGATTAATCTGACCAAAGGGACATCAGGAACGGGAAGAAGGGATTTGCAAATGCATCAGACTGTTTAGAAACCTGGGATGACTTGGACAGCATAACGGCTGTAAATGCTCAAAAAGATTGGAGACATGCTACAAAAATGGTGGCATAGCCACTAAGAAGCACAATATCAAGGTTTCAAGATCAACAGTTAACATACAGAAGTAGTAGGAAATGAACCGAGGCTTAAGT
>NW_025226822.1:0-4582 GCF_018294505.1 Triticum aestivum | reverse complement strand
GCAACAAGGCTCGTCTCGTTGCTCAAGGCTACACTCAAGTTGAAGGTATGGACTATGGTGAGACTTATGCCCCCGTTGCTAGATTTGAGTCCATTCGCATCTTACTTGCCTATGCCAATCATCATGACATTACCTTATATCAAATGGATATCAAAAGTGCTTTTCTAAATGGTGAAATTGAGGAGGACGTTTATGTTAAACAACCTCCCGGCTTTGTTAATCCTAAGAAAACCGACCATGTTTACAAACTCCATAAAGCTCTTTATGGACTTAAGCAAGCTCCTAGAGCTTGGTATAAATGCTTGACTAAGTTTCATCTTGAAAAAGGGTTTGAAATTGGGAAAATTGATTCTACACTCTTTACTAAAAGGGTTAATGGAGAATTATTTGTGCGCCAAATTTATGTTGATGATATCACATTTGGTTCAACTAACCCTCATTTTAGTGAAAAGTTTGGAAAGCTTATGTCGGAGAAGTTTGAGATGTCTGTGATAAGTGAACTCAAGTTCTTTCTTGGTTTGCAAATCAAGCAAACTAAGGAGGGAACCTTTATCTCACAAACAAAGTATACCAAGGACTTATTCAAGAAGTTCAACATGCAAGAATGCAAAGTTATGAATACCCCCATGCCTACTAGTGGACATCTTGACTTGACAAAGGATAGCGAACCGGTTAACCAAAAGGTTTACCGCTCTATGATTGGTTCATTGTTTTAACTATGTGCCTCCCGTCCCGATATCATGGTAAGTGTGTGCATGTGTGCACGATATCTAGCTGGCCCCAAAGAGTATCTTAAGGTTGTGAAAAGGATAGTGAGATACTTAATACATACACCAAATTTTGGCATTTGGTATCCTAAGAGAGCTTATTTTAATCTTGTTGGCTACTCCGACTCGGACTATGCTGGTGACAAGGTTGATAGAAAGTCCACTTCGGCTACTTGTCAATTTCTGGGAAGATCTCTTGTGTCTTGGTCCTCCCAGAAACAAAACTTGGTATCCTTATCCACCGCCGAAGTAGAATACATTGCCGCCGGTTCATGTTGTGTTCAATTACTTTGGATGACCCAAACTCTTAAAGATTATGGGATATATGTGAAACATGTTCCATTGCTTTGCGACAATGAGAGTGCTATTAAGATTGCTCATAATCCCGTGCAACATTCTCGAACTAAGCATATTGAAGTTCGTCATCATTTCATTCGAGATCATGTTGCTAAGGGAGATATCAAACTTAAGCATGTTCATACCAATAAGCAATTGGAGGATATATTCACCAAACCACTCGATGGGAAAGTGTTTTGCAGGTGGGAGGTGAATTGAACATCATTGATGCTTCAAATTTGGAGTAGATACTCCATGTGGATGCATGCACGCCATGAGCCTTACTTTGACTAATCCTTGACAATTCTCTTATGATGATGATCATATGTCTTGGATACTCTTGTACTCTTGCATGCTATCTAACCCTTGTAGGTACTTGGACGAACCCCAACTCTCGGAGATTGCAACTCAATCACATTCTAAGTAATATCTACATCTCCAAGTCTCTACAAAATCGTGGATGAAGAAAAGGAAGCACGATCCATTCAATATATACTTTGACAAACTCCTTATATCAAATTTCATTTTGTATCAAATTCCATGATTGTCACTTTGGATACACAAGTGCTCTTCCTTGCAAGATTAACCCATGTAGGAAGATGAACTTCAACTACAAGTGGTGTTCCCAACTCTTGATGATCTTCAGCAACTTGAGCACCCTACACAAGTTCAACTACATGACCAAGTTCAACACCACCACCCAAGGTATGTCATTCCATCTTAGATAAGCTTTACCCCAAGACATGGGTCCAAGCAACTCAACAAGATGTGAATACATCAAAATTCTTAAACAAAAATGGCAACCCCATTTTGTGCTTAAATGATGAGTATGACCTATGATCAAGTGTCCTCACTTCACTCCTAAGTCAATATACTCTAACATAGGTGACTTTGTCGCCGACCTTTTCTCGATGAAGTTCTCTGATGTTTGTTTGTGCTCTTGCATTTGTCTCATGCATGCTAATTCCCCTTTCAAAAAAACTTCATCTACATTTCTTTTCTTTTCTCTGTTATTTTCTGCATTTTCCTGCATCCAATTCATTGCAAATCCTTCAGTTTATTCCTTGCATATCCTTTTGGGATCTTAATTGCCTAAGTGAGATGAGGTGACAAGTATTTTCTCTGGATTGAACTCGGCCTCACCGGTCTATCTACCTCGGTCAAACCGAACCATCTCGGTGCCACCGAACGTAACAACTCGGTGCTACCGACTTCAAGGCTAAGAAAAATACTTTGTCACTTGCACCCTGCACATTTTCTCCAGCTCCACTTGATGATACTTGTCCTCTATCAACATCCCATATTACATGTGGCTTTGTAATGTGACTCAAGGACCAAACCTTATTGACTCATGATCCAGAAGTCCCTTCTTGGAAACTGATGTCAAATGGGGAGAGAGAGCAGATCAAAGCTTATCACATAAGAGAGAATGCACTCCTAAAGCTTCTACTGATGCTTTCATTCTTAAGTGGAAAGTTGTTTCATGTCTTCAAGAGGGGAAAACATGATAATATATGTTATAATTTTGTCTTGCTCTGGTTATTGTCTTGATTGCTCTGATTTTCTTTCCCTATCTTCTCCCGTTATCCAATGTCAGATTCAGGGGGAGAGAGCTCAGTCCTAAGGGAAGAAAATCTCTGGAATTCATTGCATATATTTATTCTTGGGGACATGTCCATATCCAAATAGAGTACCTAGTAATCACTCTCAACATGTCTTCCCAATCTTGGTATTCTTGTGTTCCCTAGTTCTTGCTCTGTCTAGTAGATATTCTTGTGTTATCTAACCTTGTTTACCCAGGTACATCTTCTTGATAGCTAGCTCAAGACCACAAGGTAAGTATATGCATCACACTCATGTGCATGAAGACCTCTTGCTGGTGTACATATTGTTTGCAAGAGAGACTCAAGAACAAGAAGGTATATTTCCAGCATCTACATCATTTGCTCTGATGCATATAGCCAAGACACATGTAACTCATTGCTTGCTCTGACATGTTTATGCATTCTCATACTATTATGATCCATCATCACATGATTGCATATATGTAGGGGGAGTTATCGCATGTTGCATGTCTTGCCACAACTTTACTTGCTATTTCCTTATATCTTTATCTAAAGCTTTGATGTATGTTGTCATCAATTACCAAAAGGGGGAGATTGAAAGCACAAGTTCTCCCTCGGTGGTTTAGGTAATTAGTGTGAACATATCTCTTGTTGGACTAATAATTCTACCTAGTATATTTTAGATAAGTTCAACATTGGAGTGTCATGGACATGGACAAGAGGATGTGGAACCCCTTCAAGATTCTACGGACAATATTGGCAAAAGCTCAAGATTCTAGATTTTCATTTTAGTGATCCAAGATCACATTGTGTCCATAGGGAAGCCAATACTATTAAAAGGGGATGAGGTGTTGCTTAATGGCTTGCTTGCTCAAAGTGCTTAGTGATATGCTCCAAAGCCCTCAACTACTTTCTCACATCCACATATGTCCTAAACCTAAAAGTCAAACTCGGTCCCACCGATGTGATCTATCTGATGCCATCGAGTTTCATTTGACATAGCCACTGCCAAACCCTAGTCACTTTGGTCTCACTGATGGGATCTCGGTCTCACCGGATGGGAATGCAAATTCTCTATGATTTATGGCCACAATTTCAGTCTCACCAAGTTTGTTCAGTCGATCCCATCGAGTTTTCTTGACCAATACTTTGTTTGCCTATTACCAAAATCGGTCAAACCGAGTTGAGGATTTACCCTAACCCTTGCACTTCGGTCCCACCGAGTTGGCCTTGTCGGTCCCACCGAAAACTCTAACGTTCACATTTTGACCCGAATCGGTCTGACCAGTTTCACTATTCGGTCCCACCGAGTTTGTGAATCTGTGTGTAACGGTTAGATTTTGTTTGGAGGCTATATATACCCCTCCACCCACTCTTCATTCGAGGAGAAAGCCATCAAAATGTGCCTACACTTCTAGCATTCATTTTCCGAGAGAGAACCACCTACTCATGTGTTGAGACCAAGATATTCCATTCCAGCCACAAGAATCTTGATCTCTAGCCTTCCCCAAGTTGCTTTCCACTCAAAAATCATCTTTCCACCATAGCCAAATCTGTGAGAGAGAGTTGAGTGTTGGAGAGTGAGGGAGTCCTGGATTAGGGGGTGTCCGGATGGCCAGACTATGACCTTTGGCCGGACTCCCGGACTATGAAGATACACGATTGAAGACTTCGTCCCGTGTCCGGATGGTACTTTCCTTGGCATGGAAGGCAAGCTTGGTGATACGATATGAAGATCTCCTCCCATTGTAACCGACTCTGTGTAACCCTAGCCCTCTCCGGTGTCTATATAAACCGGAGAGTTTTAGTCCGTAGGACGAACAACAATCATACCATAGGCTAGCTTCTAGGGTTTAGCCTCTCTGATCTCGTGGTAGATCAACTCTTGTACTACCCATATCATCAATATTAATC
>NW_025226821.1:0-4586 GCF_018294505.1 Triticum aestivum | reverse complement strand
TCTCTCTCTCTCTCTCTCTCTCTCTCTCTCTCTCTCGTGTTCTTGATTTGGCACGATCTTGATGCATCGCGAGCTTTGCTATTATAGTTGGATCTTATGATGTTTCTCCCCCTCTACTCTCTTGTAATGGATTGAGTTTTCCCTTTGAAGTTATCTTGTCGCATTGATTCTTTAAGGATTTGAGAACACTTGATGTATGTCTTGCATGTGCTTATCTGTGGTGACAATGGGATATTCATGTGATCTACTTGATGTACGTTTTGGTGCTCAACTTGTAGGTTCAGTGACCTTGTGAACTTATGCATATGGGTTGGCACATGTTTTCGTCTTGGCTCTCCGGTAATAACTTTGGGGCACTCTTTGAAGTTCTTTGTGTTGGTTGAATAGATGAATCTGAGATTGTGTGATGCATATCGTATAATCATGCCCACGGATACTTGAGGTGACAATGGAGTATCTAGGTGACATTAGGGTTTTGTTGATTTGTGTCTTAAGGTGTTTTTCTAGTACGAACTATATGATAGACCGATCGGAAAGAATGGCTTCGTGTTATTTTACTACAGACTCTTGAATAGATCGATCAGAAAGGATAACTTTGAGGTTGTTTCGTACCCTACAATAATCTTCGTTTGTTCTCCGCTATTAGTGACTTTGGAGTGACTCTTTGTTGCATGTTGAGGGATAGTTATATGATCCAATTATGTTATTATTGTTGAGAGAACTTGCACTAGTGAAAGTATGAACCTTAGGCCTTGTTTCCTAGAATTGCAATACCGTTTACGCACACATTTACCACTTGCTACCTTGCTGTTTTTATATTTTCAGATTACAAAAACCTATATCTACCATCCATATTGCACTTGTATCACCATCTCTTCGCCGAACTTGTGCACCTATACAATTTACCATTGTATGGGTGTGTTGGGGACACAAGAGACTCTTTTTTATTTGGTTGCAGGGTTGTTTGAGAGAAACCGTCTTCATCCTATGCCTCCCACGGATTGATAAACCTTAGTTCATGCACTTGAGGAAAAGTTGCTACTGTCCTACAAACCTCTGCACTTGGAGGCCCAACAACGTCTACAAGAAGAAGGTTGTGTAGTAGACATCAAACTCTTTTCTGGCGCCGTTGCCGGGGAGGTGAGTGCTTGAAGGTATATCTTTAGATCTTGCAATCGAATCTTTTTGTTTTGTTGTTTTATCACTAGTTTAGTCTATAAAATAAAATTACAAAAAAATGGAATTGAGGGTGCCTCATATGCTTCATCTTTTTATTGTCTTCCGTGAAAATAAGGAGTCCGAAAATTGTTCTCAAGTACTAGAAGAAGAATTACATAGAATGCTTGGCATAAAATATGTGAATGATGAGCATGATTGCAATGTTGTAGTATGAATTCTCTGAATACCATGATGCTAATCATATGCAAACCCACAAGCTTGGGGATGCTATGTTTGATGAATATAATATTTTTTGTCCCCCAAGTTTTGATGAGAAAATTTGTTATGATGAAAGCATGCCTCCTATTTATGATGATTATTGCGATGATACGTATGCCATAAAGAATAAACATAACCATGAAACTTGTCATCATAATTTTAATTTTCAATCGGATTATGCTTCACATGATAGTTATTTTGTTGAGTTTGCCTCCACTACGTTCATGAGAAGAAGTTTGCTTATGTGGAGAGTAGTAAAATTTATATGCTTGTGAATCATGAAAATAATGCTTTATGTGATGGTTATATTGTTGTATTCATTAATAATGCTACTAAAAATTATTATGAGGGACGAACATATGCTTGTAAGAATTGCAATAATATCAAGTTTCCTCTCTATGTGTTGAAAATCTTGAAGCTATGCTTGTTTTACCTTCCTATGCTAGTTGATTCTTGTTCCCATGAGTTGTTTGCTCACAAAATCCCTATACATAGGAAGTGGGTTATACTTAAATTTGCTAGTCATATTCTTCATGATACTCTCTTTATGTTTCAGTTCTTATCTTTTATGTGAGCATCATTGTCATCATCATGGCTAGCTAGAAAGGCATTAAAGAAAAGCGCTTGTTGGGAGACAACCCAATATTTACCATTACTATTTTTGTTTGTACACAAGATTATGCTACTTTAGTAATCATGTTTTATAGCTTTTGTTTCAATAAAGTGCCAAGTAAGACCTTTAGGATAGCTTATGGTGATAGTTGTGTTGATCCTGCTGAAAATCAGAAACTTTTGCGCCCAGTAAATTAGTTTTGATAATTCACAAAAACATGATGTTGACCTAATTATTTTTGATCTGGATTAGTACACGAATGTCCCAGGGTTTACTAATTTGGTAGGATTTTTGGAGTTACAGAAGCATTCGAGAGTTACAGATTACTAGAGACTGTTCTGTTTTTGACAGATTCTGTTTTCTATGTGTTGTTTGCTTATTTTGATGAATCTATGAGTATTATCGGAGGGTATGAACCATAGAGAAGTTGGAATACAGTAGATATTACACCAATATGAATTTAGAATGAGTTCACAACAGTACCTACATGGTGATTTATTTTCTTATACTAGCGGAGCTTACGAGTTTTCTGTTAAGTTTTGTGTTGTGAAGTTTTCAAGTTTTGGGTACAGATTCGATGGACTATGGAATAAGGAGTGGCAAGAGCCTAAGATTGGGGATGCCCAAGGCAACCCAAGGTAATATTCAAGGACAACCAAGAGCCTAAGCTTGGGGATGCCCCGGATGGCATCCCCTCTTTCGTCTTCATTCATCGGTAACTTTACTTGGAGCTATATTTTTATTCACCACATGATATGTGTTTTGCTTGGAGCGTCATTTTGTTTTATTTTGTTTTTCTTGCTGTTTGAATAATATCCCAAGATCTGAAATTCTTAAATGTTAGAGAGTCTTCACATAGTTGCATAATTATTCGACTACTCATTGATATTCCTTATATCTTTCGGAGTAGTTTGTCGTTTGCTCTAGTGCTTCACTTATATCTTTTAGAGCACGACGATGGTTTTATTTTGAAGAAATAGATGAACTCTCATGCTTCACTTATATTATTTTGAGAGTATTTAGAACATCGTGGTAATTAGCTTTGGTTATGAATTCAATCCTAATTTGATAGGCATCCAAGAGGGATATAATAAAAACTTTCATATAAAGTGCATTGACTACTATGATAAATTTGGTACTTGATAAATGTTTTGAGATATAAAGGTGGTAATGTTAGAGTCATGCTAGTTGGGTAATTATGAAATTGAGAAATACTTGTGTTAAAGTTGGCAAGTCCTGTAGCATGCACGTATGGTGAACATTGTGTGACAAATTTGAAGAATGGGGTGTTCTTTGATTGCCTTCCTTACGAGTGGAGGTCGGGATCGCGTGATGGTTAACTCCTACCAACCCTTCCCCTAGGAGCATGCGTATTAGTACTTTGCTTCGAGGGCTAATAAACTTTTGCAAAAAGTATATGAGTCTTTATGTCTAATGTGAGTCCATGGATTATACGCACTCTTAACCTTCCGCAATTTGCTAGCCTCTACGATACCATGCATTGCCCATTATCACCTCAAGAGTTGGTGCAAATTTCGCCGGTGCATCCAAACCCCGTGATACAATACTCTCTATCACACCTCCTTATATCTTCCTCAAAACAGCCACCATACCTACCTATTATGGCCTTTCCATAACCAATCTGAAATATATTGCCATGCAACTTTCCACCGTTCCGTTTATTATGACACGCTCCATCATTGTCATATTGCTTTTGCATGATCTTGTAGTTGACATCATATTTGTGGCAAAGCCAGCTTCATAATTCTTTCATACATGTCTCTCTTAATTCATTGCATATCCCGGTACACCACCGGAGCCATTCACATAGAGTCATATTTTGTTCTAAGTATTGAGTTGTAATTCTTGAGTTGTAAATAAATAGAAGTGTGATGATTTCCATTATTACAGCATTGTCCCATGTGAGGAAAGGATGATGGACACTATGATTCCCCCACAAGTCAGGATGAGTCTCCGGACTTTATGAAAAATAAAAGAGGCCAAATAAGCCCAAATAAAATAAAAGAGGCCAAAGAAGCCCAAAAAAAGATAGAAAAAGAGAGAAGGGACAATGTTACTATTCTTTTTCCACACTTGTGCTTCAAAATAGCACCATGATCATCATCATAGAGAGTCTCCTATGTTGTCACTTTCATATACTAGTGGGAATTTTTCATTATAGAACTTGGCTTGTATATTCCAATGATGGGCTTCCTCAAAATGCCCTAGGTCTTCGTGAGCAGGCAAGTTGGATGCACACCCACTTTGTTTCTTTTTGATGAGCTTTCATACATTTATATCTCTAGTGCATCCGTTGCATGGCAATCCCTACTCCTCGTATTGACATCAATTGATGGGCATCTCCATAGCCTGTTGATTAGCCGCGTCAATGTGAGACTTTCTCCTTTTTGTTTTCTCACATACTCCTTATCATCATACTCTACTCCACCTATAGTGCTAGGTCCATGGCTTACGCTCATGTATTGCGTGAGGGTAGGAAATGCTGAAGCGCGTTAAAAAGTATGAACCAATCGCT
>NW_025226820.1:0-4613 GCF_018294505.1 Triticum aestivum | reverse complement strand
CATCATGTGCATCGCATCATATGTTTTCATAAAACCCGTATCTGCTCATAGTTGCCGCTTCTTCCGTGTCTCGGTTGACCTTCTCTCAGATCAACCGGACCGCTCTCCTCTCTCTCTTTTCTGAGCTCATCAAACCCCTTGCCTTCGTTGACCGTTCCATGACCACCTAACCTCTATTGCCAGCTCGCAGCCCCCTCACGTGCGCGCCCGAAACCTGCCCGGACCTGACCTGCTCAGTCATCACTGTTGGATCTGAATCATCCCCAAACATCCCGAAAATATCTTCGTTTTATTTATTGGACTCCTTAGCCTATTTATTCTCATCCCTCGGATTTTGATCGGGTGATCCAAACTCCTCTCTTTCTTATATATATAGTCTAACCCTAGGCTGCCCAATCGATCCATCTCCTCCTACCCGCCGCCGCCACTCTCTCATTGGGACCCTCCCAGATCCCCTCCTCACCAACCCACAGCCGCGCCACTCCTCCTCGCTTTCAGCGCCGCCCGCATGCCTCCCCTGCATCCTCTCGACCCTGCAGCATCTTCTCCTCCACTGCAGCCAGCCACCTCCCGCAGCCTCCCGCGGTGCTCGATCCATTTTGGATCGAGGCAACACCCACGATCGAGCCCCATGCCGAGCCCCTCCTTCCTACCTTCACCTGAGCACCTCCTATTTCTCCTCATTGTCGTGCCCAGACTCATATCCCGCCTTGCACGCCACCAATTTTGTCCCGAGCGCCCGCAAAAGCTCCTCCGCCATGGACGCCAGGTCCCTGGACCATGCCCCGTCGACCCCTTGCAGCAGAACCAGGTCACGACGCCCCTGCCCTTCATTTCTCCCTTCTGCTCTGTTCTCTCCTCCCCGTAACATCTCTCTCCCTCTCTAGGAACTTCTCCACCACACCATGGCCGCACCCGAGCTTGCCCCATTCCCCGGGCGTCCTCGTCGGCCTCCACATTTGGCTCGTCCATGCTGGGGTTTCCCAGCCGTTGGCCGCCTCGTCGTCATTACGCCAAGGCCAGCGCCCATCTGCTTAGCCGGAGCTTGCCGCTGCCTCGTCCAAGCCGCCGTCCAAGCCCGTTCCCAGCCAGATCCGCCGTCCTGGAGACCCGAGCCCCTGCCGGACCTCCCCAGCTCCGCCTTGGATCTGACCGCCTCCGCCCGGCCCCCTGCCGAGTCCCGCCGCGCCTCTGCTTCCCCTGTGTCGCCCGCCAAGTCCCTTGCTTCGCCCCTGCATCGTCTGAAGCCGCCTGTGTCTCGCCCCTTTGTCTGCTTCCACTGCATCGAGCGAGACCAGCGCCAGCGCTCGGGTCAAGCTGCGTTGACCGCGCTTCCTCGCTGAGCCGCTCACCCGCCAGTCGCAGCGACCGCGCCTGGGCCGCATCTCGCGAAGGCCCGGCCGCATCGCGCCCTGCCAAGCCGCCGAGCCGGCCTGCTTCCAACCGGGTCATGGCCCATGGTGAGCCTCCAGCGCCCATGCTGCTATCGGGCCAGTCAGATGCGGCCCGTAGTGTTTTTTTCCTGCTGCTGCGATTTTCGCATTTATGAAGTCAATTAATAGTTTTACAGAAAAACCCTCATACTTCATGCATATAATAACTCATGAACCGTGCATCATATTAAAATGTTTTATATATGTAAAATGCTTAGAATTTTGTGTAGATTAATAATATGCCACTTTCATCTATGTTAAAAATGTTTAACATGTTGTTGGTGTTTATTTTGCAAAATGCCATGCTAAAATGATTTATTTCATAACTAAATAACCGTAGCTCCAATTTTAATAAACTTTATATGTAAATGGGGTGGAAAATGCATAGATTAACTTGGTCCACTTTATTTTCCTGTTTAACAACCCTAAAATATGGTTTAGGGCAGAACAGTGCCAAATTCATAGTTTGCATATGGGGATTCTCCGGAATTGTTGTTTGTTGTTTCCGGCCTCATTTAAACTTGCCTAGACAGGTAGTTTAACTATGCTTCACCTCTTGCCATGTTTAACAACATTTAATATTGTTTGGTAGCTTAAACGAGATCAAACTAAATAATTGCATTGTGGTGTTTCGTCAATATGCAACTTGTTGCATATTGAGCTCCACTTAACTTGTAGTATTGTTTGTTGCACTTTGCCATGTCATGCCTCATTAAATCGGACATGCATCATATGTCATGCCTCATTAAATCGGACATGCATCATACTTGATTGTGCATCATGCCATGATTATGCTTGTGTGTTCACTATGTTGCTTGCTTCTTTTCGGTGTTGCTTCTTAGTTCCGGTAACATTGCGTTCGTGAGGATTCGTTCGACTACGTTGGTTCGTCTACTTCATGGACTCGTTCTTCTTCCTAGCGGTATTTCAGGCAAGATGACCGCTACCCTGGATCTCACTACTATCATTGCTATGCTACTTGCTTCGTTCTATCGCTATGTTGCGCTACCTATCATCTGTTCTTCAAGTCTCCTAGTTTGCCATGTCAGCCTCTAACCTTTTTCACCCTTCCTAGCAAACCGTTGTTTGGCTATGTTACCGCTTTGCTCAGCCCCTCTTATAGCGTTGTTAGTTGCAGGTGAAGTTGAAGATTGCTCCATGATGGACGGGATTATGTTGGGATATCACAATATCTCTTATTTAATTAATGCATCTATATACTTGGTAAAGGGTGGAAGACTCGGCCTTATGTCTGGTGTTTTGTTCCACTCTTGCCGCCCTAGTTTCCGTCATACCGGTGTTATGTTCCCGGATTTTGCGTTCCTTACGCGGTTGGGTGATTTATGGGACCCCCTTGACAGTTTGCTTTGAATAAAACTCCTCTAGCAAGGCCCAACCTTGGTTTTACCATTTGCCTCACCTAGCCCTTTTTCCCTTGGATTTCCGGAGCCCGAGGGCCATCTTTATTTTAGCCCCCCCGGGCCAGTGCTCCTTCAAGTGTTGGTCCGAACTGAGCTGCCTGTGGGGCCACCTCAGGGCAACTTGAGGGTTGGTTTTACTCATAGCTAGTCTCATCCGGTGTTGCCCTGAGAACGAGATATGTGCAGCTCCTATCGGGATTTGTCGGCACATCAGGCAGCTTTCCTGGTCTTGTTTTACCATTGTCGAAATGTCTTGTAAACCAGGATTCCGAGTCTGATCGGGTCTTCCTGGGAGAAGGTATATCCTTCATTGATCGTGAGAGCTTATCATGGGCTAAGTTGGGACACCCCTGCAGGGTATATACTTTCGAAAGCCGTGCCCGTGGTTATGGGCAGATGGGAATTTGTTAATGTCCGGTTGTAGATAACTTGACACCAGATCCGTATTAAAATGCATCAACCGCGTGTGTAGCCGTGATGGTCTCTTTTTGGTAGAGTCCAGGAATTGAACACGGTTTTTGGGTTATGTTTGACGTAAGTAGGAGTTCAGGATCACTTCTTGATCATTGCTAGCTTCACGACCGTTTCGCTTGCTCTCTTCTCGCTCTTATTTGCGTATGATAGCCACCATATATGCTTAGTCGCTGCTGCAACCTCACCACTTTACCCCTTCCTTTTCCCTTTAAGATTTGCTAGTCTTGATACCCATGGTAATGGGATTGCTGAGTCCTCGTGGCTCACAGATTACTACAACAACAGTTGCAGGTACAGGTTATGCGATGATCATGACGCGAGAGCGATGTTACTTGTTTTGGAGTTCTTCTTTTGCTTCTTCTTCGATCAGGGGATAGGTTCCTGGTCGGCAGCCTGGGCTAGCAGAGTGGATGTCGTTTGAGTTTCTGTTTGTGTTCCATCCGTAGTCGGTGTTGATCTCTTGTAAGATGATGTTGTATTCGTGTGGCATTCTATGCCTCTTGTATGTATCCCCATCTATTATGTAATGATATCCACCTTGCAAAAGCGTTTCAATATGCGGGTCTATCTTTGGTGGGACCTTCGAGTTCCTTTTGGATAGGGTCGCATATTGGGCGTGACAAGTTGGTAATCAGAGCCTCGACCGACCATAGGATCCCCCTTGATTGTTAGCCATTGTTGAGTCTAGAAGAAAACTATTTTGAGTCTTAGGATTATATATATCGGAGAGTAGGATTCTTTTTACTCCTCAGCCCCCTTCGTCGCTCTGGTGAGGACTCCTGACGTAGATGTTTTGTCTTTCCTCTCCTCAAATTACACTAAAAAAAATTAGGATCACGCGGGTATCTTGGAATCGTTCCGATGGTTTTGTGACGAGAACATTGTTCTTGGTGCCTCCTGTCTTTTATGTGGCAGTGACCCGGGGAGTTGAGCTCCGAGGTGTTGTCGTCACAATTTTATCGTTGCAGTTCTGAAATACCTGAGTTTTGCCGACATCGAAAATCTCTTTTATGTAGTTGTTGGTGAGATAACCTCGACGCCACCCAGTACTGAGGAGTTCGGGAGTATTTCCATAGCTCGTATAACGGATGCTTTTCGAAGGTTGAGGTACACGATTTCCGGAGTTTTCTTGGTTATGTGTTGATGGATGGATACAGCTGGATGTAGGTATTGTTAGTTTGGGTGAGATATATTGCTTCCCCTGTATCCCCAACACTAGATTGCATAACCAGAAAGTTTTGGTAGTTTTATAGGTGGGAATTCAAGTAGCTCCTAGAATATCTTT
>NW_025226819.1:0-4637 GCF_018294505.1 Triticum aestivum | reverse complement strand
AAACAAGCTAAGATTGTTGCCATGACTTGTACTCATGCAGCATTGAAGAGAAGAGACTTTCTTCAATTGGGTTTCAAATATGACAATTTACTGATGGAAGAAAGTGCACAGATATTGGAGATAGAGACTTTTATACCAACTCTCCTGCAACGGCAGGAAGATGGCTATGCTCGTCTCAAACGTTGCATTTTAATTGGTGATCACCATCAGTTACCCCCTGTCGTGAAGAACATGGCTTTTCAGAAGTACAGCCACATGGACCAGAGTCTCTTCACAAGGTTTGTTCGCCTTGGTGTCCCTTATATTGAACTCAATGCTCAGGGTCGTGCCAGACCTAGTATTGCTCAGCTTTATAATTGGAGATACAGAGAACTGGGAGATCTGCCTTATGTACATGAGGAAGCTATATTCCATAAAGCTAATTCTGGGTTCTCTTACGAGTATCAGCTGGTTGATGTTCCTGATTATCGTGGCAGAGGCGAGTCTGCTCCTTCTCCTTGGTTCTACCAGAATGAAGGGGAGGCTGAGTATATTGTTAGTGTCTATATTTACATGCGTCTGATTGGATACCCTGCCAATAAGATTTCAATATTAACCACTTACAATGGTCAGAAGCTTCTTATTCGTGATGTTATCAGCAGACGATGCAAGCCATGGAATATTGAGCCACCTTGCAAGGTTATTTTATTACAATCCAGAATTTTCCAATCAAATATTTGATCATTTTGCAGCTATTTTGTGCTGAAACTTAACTTCAATATGTATTATTTAGGTTACTACGGTGGACAAATTCCAGGGTCAACAAAATGATTTTATTTTATTGTCTCTTGTCCGGACCCGATTTGTGGGTCATCTTCGTGATGTCAGAAGGCTTATTGTGGCAATGTCCCGTGCTCGGTTGGGTTTATATGTGTTCTGCCGCTGTTCTCTGTTTGAACAATGTTATGAACTGCAGCCAACATTCCAGCTTCTACTCCAAAGGCCCGATAAGCTTGCGTTAAATCTTGAAGAGTGCACTCCGTTTACAGAGCGACCTTTGGGAGAAGCTGGAAATATTCATTATATTACTGATGTTGAAGATATTGGACACTTGGTGAACTTCAGACTGGAACATCTTCGCCAGGTACTTTAGTACTACATTCTCTAGTAGAGCCTTTGCTTGGTAAAATTTAATTATGCGGCATATATTTGACACATTTAAAAATTGACAACCCAACCTCCATATCTCTCTGCAACAGATGCAATCCATGCAATATTATGCACCCCATGCAAATGCTGATGCAGCCCCTCCTGAAACTGGCAATGGTGATATTGTTTTGGATAATGCGAAGGATGGCACAGAGAAAGAAAATGGTGAGGCAACTGATGCTGTGAACAATGACAAGATAGAGGAAGATACTGTTGAGTCAAAAGATGATACGGTGCAGGAAGTAAACAAGATGGATGAAGGTAATGTGACTAGAGAAGACAAGATGGGGGAAGAAAGTGCTGATGAGGCTAAGGACAAGATGGTGGAAACTACTGCTGAAGTGGCTATTGAGAACAACATAGTGGAAGTAAATGCCAATGTGGCCAAGGACAAGATGGACGAAGAAAATGCCTTGTCAAAGGGCGTGGAGCAAGATTGACCTGATATAATCGTTGGCTGGTTGGGATAGTGACCCTACATTCATTTTTATGCACGGACTTTGTCTGCTTCAAATATTTGATTTGGGCAACTGGGTGTTGTCTCACAGGGTAACAACGGAACTTGAGTTGCTGAAGGCCGAACCAAGGCATGCAAAAACGTATGGTCCTGTCAAAAGAACATGCCTCCATATGCCACCTGTTTGAACCTTGATCAGGTTATATGCAGGAGGCATGTACAGAAGCTTCTGCAATGATAACTTCTCCAATTCGAACATAGATACCCCAGAGGACAGCTGGAACATTGGTGTTGCCCAATTTTTGTGTATTAGATTTATCTATTGTAATTTGAGCGATAATGTGAGTAGTCACAATAATCTAGGAGGCTTTTCAGGATTTGAGTTTGTGCTAACTGTATTTTCTCTCTCTTGATATCAGTTCATATAATGATGGTAGTTAGGCCTAGGGTTTCTGATTGATGTAGAAGAGCTGTTGCCGCCGCCTGGTGTGGCTACTATGACTGAGCAGAGGTGGTTTCCCTGCTGTGGTCAACTTCAAGGCGTGGATCACCAAATGGACGAGGGACGTGGTGGTGCGGGCAACTCCAACGTGGATCACCAAATCTACGAACGTTTGCTGCCACATTTGAACATTTCTGTGGATAGCCGGCTGGTCCGTAGACGTGGTGGTGCGGGCAATTCCAACTTGGATCACCAACTGGACGAATGTTTGGTGGCACGTTGTAACATGTCTACGGATAGCTGGCCGGACGGACGCCACACAACAGGAGTTATTACCAAATAAAAGGACATAGATATTTCATTCATTTAACATTTTATTTTGCATAGAAAAATTAACAATAAAACCAACTAAAAATCCAGCTCTGCTATTGGCAAGCGCGAACGAGGCGGAGTTGACTATGAAAATGCCTCTTTGTGCTTCACCTTGGTGCTTCCATCAAAACGTACCAACCTCCAAGTGAATGACTAGTTTGACGAACTTGTATAACATGTGACACTTCTGCTCCTTTTGCCTCACAATATAAGTCGTCGGGCTCAAGGCGAATCGGTCATCCTTGTTTCAGTCGACCTCTTTCTCGTCATGTGAAATCGACCTTTAAATTGGGTTATCTTATAATTCATGTGGCAAATCCCATCTTCCTCGACCATGTCCCATGACATGAAAATAGACAAGCTTGAACCCGACTTTTATAACTACCAAGTTACGAAGCAACATTTGATCTGTCCGAAGCAGGTCAGTCACCACCCTGAGTCCATGCGTTGACCTCAGGTCTACGACACACAACACATGTCGAACTAGAGACTAACAGATGACCAGTCGCTTCGTCTCATGGTTAGGTTTGTCCAATCTAACAACCATATGAGTCCGGGTCAGGTCTACTATAGCTGGCCTCATATGCCATATCTAACAAGGTCCACACAATCTGGCTAGCATCCAATGCTACATGGCTAGTAAGACTAAGCCATCCACTATGTTGCATGCCGGTCTAGTTCGATATGAGTCCACACGTCTTTCTTACTAGGGACTATTAAGAACGTGTCATACAATGTAAGATCTCACACACAAATTTGGTACTTGCTGACATACATCATTGATATTGTTCAATGACTATATTGATTCATAAACACATTAGGAAATATCATCATACATGATTGCCTCTAGAGCATATCTCCAACAAAGCGGATGTGACGAGAGAGAGGTTTTGGGTGGTTCCGTCGTCGGAGTCCGACGTGGCGGACGTTCGGACTCCCCAAGTTTGGTGCCTGTCTGTGGAATTTCAGATATCCGGACTGGTCCAGATAATTTAGGAGATGCCGTTGGATGGCTAAAAGTGTCCGGACCGTCTGGTCTGGGTATTTACGGGAGGTTTGGTGATCCATGTTGGAGTAGCCCTCAAGGTAAGCGTGGGAGAAAACTAGATTTTTTTTATCAAGCTCAATGTTCGTTGAAGGCTTTTTGATTATAAAAGGGGCATCGACCTTATGTACCTGGGAAATGAAGTGAAATTTGAGTTTCCTGGAAAATGCAAAATCGAAACTTTGCAACGTAGAGACGAGTGAAATACATGTGCGGTACTCAAACTTGATGTGAGGGTTCAGTTTGGTCATTGTATTTACGATCATCAAAGTTGTCGAAAAGTATCACTATGTGCTTTATTTTTTCCGAAATGGTTGGATTCCTGCATTCATTAAGAAGAAAAGAGTTGCTCATAGATGAGAAGAGAGAGCGTCGCCCTGATACATCCCCGACATATCTATAAATTTTTATTGTTCCATACTATTATATTATCAATCTTGGATGCTTTATATGCATTTATGCTATTTTATATTATTTTTTGGGACTAACCTATTAACCTAGTGCCCAGTGCTATTACCTATTTTTCGCTTGTTTTTGACTTTTCAGAAAGTCAGTATCAAATGAAGTCCAAATATGATGAAACTTTACGATGATTTTTTCTAGACCAGAAGGGACCCTAGAAGGCTCGGGAGGAGCCATAAGAGCTACGGGAGAGCCACAAGCTCACAGGGCGAGCCCTAGGGGGTAGGCGCGCCCCCTGAGCTTATACGTCTCCAACGTATATATAATTTTTGCTTGTTCCATGCTATTATATTATCATTCTTGAATGTTTTACAATCATTTTATAGCAACTTTATATCATTTTTAGAGACTAACCTATTGACATAGTGCCTAGTGCCAGTTGCTGTTTTTTCCTTGTTTTTTACTATGCAGAAAATCAATACCAAACGGAGTCCAAACGCAGCAAAACTTTTTAGAGAATTTTTCTGGACCAGGAGACACAAGATGGGCCAAAGAAGTACTAGAGGGGGGCTTCAAGGGGAGCACAAAACACCAGGGCGCGCCTGGGGGCCCAGGCACGCCCAGGTGGGTTGTGCCCACCTCGGTGGCCTCCCGCACCGCCTCTTCGCCCTATAAATCCTCAAATATTCGAAAAACCCTATAGGAGTCGACGAAACACAATTCCAGCCGTC
>NW_025226818.1:0-4640 GCF_018294505.1 Triticum aestivum | reverse complement strand
TTCTGCACATTAAATCCCTAGGAAATCAATCAATGTATAAAAACGGTCGAATGATGTGTGTTTTATTTAATTAACACGACACTCTGCCTTTGGTCACATGTTCACTGCAAAAAAAATTTGACATGCCTCAGAGTGGCTGTGGTGGTGCGGGATGTGTGTCTTTGTGTGGGGGGAGGGGGAGGGTCCGGTAGTACACTACGACTCATGAACCTCCATGTGGGATTATTGATCATTTTGTGAGTCATATATGTCACATCAAAGTCATGAATTGGTTATTTAAAGCATTCCACAGCCCTTTCATACATAATGTTCGGGCCACATGCATGCATTAGTGGTCCTCTCGGACACTCTCCCTCGTGCGGTTATCAGCGACGTGCCCATTCGTTAGCCCGCAAAGGTTTTCAGTTTCCACCGACAATGAGAGGCATTTGACCAAAAGGTGGATTCATCTTGGCATGTGTGTGGTGTGGATCATGGTGGGATTCCATATCAAAGTTTGAGCACGTGCGTACACACTCCCACCGGCTTGAAGTGACGGGGCTACACGCATCATGGTGTAGTGTGTTTCTGGTTTGCGAAGCATGTGCCACATCAAAGTTGTGCATTGGGTATTCAAACATCACATAACACACGGGCGCATGCATGTGGTGGTCTTTTCCTATGACATCACTCGTGTGCGCCTTGTTACTAGGTGTATATATAGTACGTGTCGAAGGGGGGGTGACCAGCTTGGTCCATCACTTTCACCGACATCACGAGAGAGGTTAACTAATCTGACTTAGGAGGGGATTAATTTTTTGTTTTGTCTTGATATTGATCATGATGTGAGATTACATATATATATAGTAGTGCATCTGTACACATGAATCCATCCCACTGGATTGAGGGGGGGCACATATGACACGTCATGAACGACCTCGTGCTTTGTGTGGGGACCTCTGCGATTTTCAACACATGCACCACATCAATATAACCTGTCCAGCCTGCCTACTCGCGATCCTCCTAGTCCTAGTGCATCGAGCTCAGAAAGACACAGAGACACAGAGATTTATACTGGTTTGGGCCACTATTGTGGTGTAATACCCTAATCCAGTGTGGTGTGGTGGATTGCCTCGAGGGGCTATGGATGAACTAGTATAGTGGATGAACAAGCCTCAAGAGGTGAGGTGTTCTTGAGCTAGCGTGGTGCTCTACTTGTTCTGATCTCCGTCCCTTTCTATGATGGTGGCTAGTCCTATTTATAGTGGCCTTGGTCCTCTTCCCAAATATGAGCGGGCAGGGAATCCACAATGGCGGGATTTGAAAGGGGACAAGCGGTACAGTCTATCCTGACAAAAGTAGTATTCGCCTGCGAAAAGCCTCTAGTCGTGACGCTGCGGTGGGCTCGGTGATGACCTCCGTCCTGTCGTCCTGGTGGTCTTGGTCTCGTTGCACTGAAATGGAAACCTTTGGCTGATTCCTCGGGACTCCGCGCCTGTGGCTTGCCTCCTTTGCACTGAAGAGGAAACATGTGCTCTGCGCCCGCCTGGCGCCCGCCTGGCCTTGGTCGTCATGGCTCACGTCAGCTGAGCCTCATGAGGTAGCTTCATAGAACTCTCCGACCCTCCGGAGCCCTCCTAAGGAGGCCAACTCCTTTGGGGGTCCTGGCATCGTCCGCCTCGCGAGGCTTGGCCCCTCGCGAGGGTCTTGTAGTGTTGGTGTTGAAGCTGGGCCATACCAGGCCATCGATGAAGCCACGCGATGGGCCGCAGGCAGGCAGGACTGGATACCCCCATGTCCAGGACACCGACAAAAGGATACTTGAATAAGAGTTTTTCAATGAAAGACCTTGGTGAAGCTACTTATATATTGGGCATCAAGATCTATAGAGATAGATCAAGATGCTTAATTGGACTTTCACAAAGCACGTACCTTGATAAAGTTTTGAAGAAGTTCAAAATGGACCAGTCAAAGAAAGGGTTCTTGCCTGTGTTACAAGGTGTGAAGTTGAGTCAGACTCAATGCCCGACCACCACAGAATATAGAGAGAAAATGAAAGTCATTCCCTATGCCTCAGCCATAGGTCCTATCATGTATGCAATTATGTGTACTAGACCTGATGTGTGCCTTGCTATAAGTCTAGCAGGGAGGTACCAAAGTAATCCAGGAGTGGATCACTAGATGGAGATCAAGATAATCCTGAAGAACCTGAAAAGGACTAAGGATATGTTTCATGTTTATGGAGGTGACAAAGAGCTCGTCGTAAATGGTTACATCGATGCTAGCTTGACACTGATCCAGATGACTCTAAGTCACAAACCGGATATGTATTTATATTGAATGGTGGAGCTATCAATTGGTGCAGTTCCGAGCAAAGCGTCGTGGCGGGATCTACGTGTGAAGCAGAGTACATAGCTGCTTCGAAAGCAGCAAATGAAGGAGTCTGGATGAAGGAGTTCATATCCGATCTAGGTGTAATACCTAGTGCATCTGGTCCAATGAAAATCTTTTTGTGACAATACCGGAGCAATTGCCTTAGCGAAGGAATCTAGATTTCACAAGAGAACCAAACACATCAAGAGACGCTTCAACTCCATCCGTGATCAAGTCAAGGAGGGGGACATAGAAATTTGCAAAATACATACGGATCTGAATGTGGCAGAACCGTTGACGAAGCCTCTTCCACGAGAAAATTATGATCATCACCAAGACTCCATGGGTGTTAGAATCATTACAATGTAATCTAGATTATTGAATCTAGTGCAAGTGGGAGACTGAAGGAAATATGCCCTAGAGGCAACAATAAAGTTGTTATTTATATTTTCTTATATCATGATAAATGTTTATTATTCATGCTAGAATTGTATTAACCGTAAACTTGATACATGTGTGGATACATAGACAAAACACAGTGTCCCTAGTATGCCTCTACTAGACTAGCTTGTTAATAAAAGATGGTTAAGTTTCCTAACCATAGACATGTGTTGTCATTTGATGAACGAGGTCACATCATTAGGACAATGATGTGGTGGACAAGACCCGTCCATTAGCTTAGCATAATGATCGTTAAGTTTTATTGCTATTGCTTTCTTCATGACTTATACATATTCCTTTGACTATGAGATTATGCAACTCCCGAATATCGAAGGAATACCTTGTGTGCTATCAAACGTCACAACGTAACTGGGTGATTATAAAGAGGCTCTACAGGTATCTCCCCACTCGGTAATGCGCATCATGATAAGCCTTGCAAGCAATGTGACTAATGAGTTAGTTGCGGGATAATGCATTACGGAACGAGTAAAGAGACTTGCCGGTAATGAGATTGAACTAGGTATGATGATACCGACGATCGAATCTCGGGCAAGTAACATACCGATGACAAAGGGAATGACGTATGTTGTCATTACGGTTTAACTGATAAAGATCTTTGTAGAATATGTAGGAACCAATATGAGCATCCATGTTTCGCTATTGGTTATTGACTGGAGAGGTGTCTCGGTCATGTCTACATAGTTTTCGAATCGTAGGGTCCGCACGCTTAACGTACGATGACAATTTGCACTACAAAAAAAGACACTTCTGTGATGATACGAGTTTGTCACAGTAGGTCATGTTTTCTGTCACGCATGTACATCCATGACAATTTTATGACAGAATCAACATAGTCATACCTGTGTTGTCGTAGAAGTGTTCCATGAAATTACAAAAATTATCATCACAGAAGTGTCCACTTCCATGACGATAAATCACGCATCATGGAAGTGCTTTCGTCAAGGGTGACCGACATGTGGCATCCACCATAACGGAACGCCGTTAAGCTATCGGGTCCGGTTTTGGATCTGATAACCCGCTAACAGCCCGGACCAATGAGGATTTTCCACATGTAAAAATCTCATTGGCCAGAGGAAACACGTGTTGGCTAACCATTGGGACAGATGTCATCCATTCATTGGATAGGAGGCGCCTATGATAGGTCAACATGTGACACGGCCCAACAGTGGCCCATTCTAGTGAAAAAGGCCGACCCATATAAGGCCTACTTGTGTCAGGTCCATTTAAGCCCACGGCCCATACGAGATGTGCCAATTCGGTCTGTCAACGACCCATTAAAGATTTGACACAATTGCAGCCCATCGTCACTTCGAGCCCGTTAACAGCCCGCTATATATTTGGGCTCGATATCGGCCCGATGTGATTTCGGCCTGTTAACGTCCCATTCAAGGGATGGGCCAATTTTCAGGATGTACATCTTTCGGCCTTTTAGCGACCCATTTAAGTGTTGGGCCAATTTCCACCCCGGTGTGTCTTTCAGCCTGTTGATGGCCCATAAATGAGTTGGGCCATTTGTAGTTAGACCTTAGTTTTGGCCTTTTAGCGACCCATTTAAGTGTTGGGTCAATCCCCGGCCCGGTGTGTCTTTCAGCCTATTGACGACCCATAAATGATTTGGGCCATTTGTAGTCGGACCTGAGTTTTGGCCTTTTAACGGCCCATGCTCTTCATGGTCTAATACCAGCCCGGTTTCTCTTTCGGCCTGCTAAAGGCCCACAACACAGTTGGGCCATTTACAGTATGACCTGACTTTCGGCCTCTTAGCGTCCCATGCTCTTCATGGTCCAGTACAAGCCCGCTGTCTCTTTCGGCCTGCTAAAGGCCCA
>NW_025226817.1:0-4640 GCF_018294505.1 Triticum aestivum | reverse complement strand
ATTTGGTCTCAAACAGTGATCCTTCCGGCGATCACAACCATGACCAATCACTTGGTCCAAATCAACATGATGCCCTTCCCGCCACCAACAACAGTGCAAAATTCATAACTTAGTGTGCAAGGTTTATTAAACACTGACCCATGGTGTGACCTACTTTCGAGCGTGTCCGTAACCGTGGACTCGGCTATCGATAGATTAATACACTCTGCAGAGGTAGCGCACTGGACCCACACCACAGAACCCATGGCCTCGCACTCCCATTCGGGTGGACCAATGGCATTCCGACGAAACCCCTCCATTGCCATGACACTCTCTCGGCCACTCCGACTCACTCCCCATCGGGCTAGTCCTGGGTGGCCCCATGTCTACCAAAGACACAACGACCATCGTTGTGGCCAAACATAAACAATCCCACACGGGGACCCAGTACCATAAACTCAACAACGGGCACACAAGGTTATGTCTGCTTACTTGGCCAGGGTACCGCACGCCCATAACCTTCCCTAGTTGGAGGCACCGACCAGAGGCATGACAGCGGAACGAATAAAGGCCGTCCCATACTAGCAAATGTGGTTACACTGGAAAAACTCGATTCAGCGGCACCATGACCCGGTTAACAATGTATTCAAGTTGAGTTATTATCGGGTTCAACTTAAAGGGAAAATAACTGGCGTCATAATGCCATGACATGAAACACTAACATATGCATCACATATCAATGGAAATGATTGAGTCAACTATATCCACACTAAGCATCAACAACTCATGACATTTCTCTGGTTAAGATCGAACCTCACTTTAAACAGAATCTTTTCTAGCAAATTTATCATTCTTACTCATGCAAGAAAATAACTCCACTAATTATTTATATCCATAACCATATAATCCTTTCGTCACCCAAAAACTAAATCCTTGTCTCTTTACCAACTAAGTTCACTCCAAACTTTCTGTAAATCAAGCATATTTACTTAAGCAAGCATCTAACCAAATATAATTAACATATTAACGATTTAAAGGCATGGATAATCATTTTTTCAAGTAGAAAATCACAAATATTGTAATGGCACCATGAAAATATTGTTGTGGCTTGCCTTAGTGCAGATGAGGTTCACATGTCTCCTGGTGATCCTCAAGACAAGCCTGACCTTCCGTAGAGTAGCTAGGGGTGGTCGGACGGCGCCCAAATCAGCCTCTCCGGTGGAGGCAGAGAGCAGCGGTTGCCGGAGACGAAGATGACGGTGACCAAAGGCAACTCCAGGGGCTCTAACCGGCCGGAACGGCACCACCGGAGAGTGGCGGAGGCCTTGGAAGGATTGCCCTGGCCTGGGAAGGGCTGGATCTGCGGAGACGACCCGAGGGGATCGACGGAAATCTCGAGCTCGGGGACGGCGGCCCGCGGCCTGCCCGGCCGGGCTACGACTTTCTACGTGCCTGTGGAGTGTGTGGGAGTGGAGGAGGGTGCTCGAGGAGGCTAGGGATGGCCTTATTTATAGCCAGGCGTCAAGGGGGGTCCGGGCTCCGCTGGTGGACACCTGGACGCGGCGCCCGGCGACGAACAACGTTTGTGAGAGGGGGAGAAGAAAACATAGCTCACACGAGGACTGTTGGCGAAAGGGGACGAGCACGGGGGCGAGAGGAAGACGACGAGCACAGTGCGCCGCGCACTGTGGCGTTTGCCGGACAGTGCACGTGCCCGTTGCGGCGAACTCCGGCGTTGGCGAGTGCTAGGGCAGAGTTAAGGGGGTCGAGACGATGATGGTGGCACGGTTTGGCACGCTTAGGTAGGCGGGGCAGTGAGCACGCGTGCAACAGAGCGCTCGGCGGCACTCAGAGTGCATCGTTTCCATGCCAGCACGCCTGGACAAATGCGGTCACTGCGTGAACTATGACCTCAGGCCGACCTAAGCCCAAACTTCATGTCTGGCATGTTGTTCGTGGTAGTTTTGAATGTTACCATGCTGGGGTTTGGTTTTAGGTGCAGTAGAAATGATTTTACACTCCTGGTAAATTTCTGGACAATAACTTTGAGAGCTTACTATGGTCAAACCACTGGGAGTTGAGGGCTTGGCTTTGGAGGCTAGCAATTATCTACTAAGGTGATGATGCACAAGAAAAATCAGCTACAATGGAGCAAGTAAAATGGTAGTTCCTGTAGAAACTACCATTTCTGTCTAGAACAGAAAATATTTTCTGTAGCCAAAATATTCCAAAAAGTGATGAAATATTTTTGCTTAGAAAGGTTCCCTAGGGTTCAAAGAATAATTGGGATTTTTCTCAGAATTTTATGGGCAAGAAAAATTGGGGTTGCGTTGGAGCACATTGAGCTAGCTAGGGTTTAGGAGGGGACAATGAATATTTTTCATTAAAGAAAAATATTCGAAATAATATTTTGGATGAACCAGAGATGGAATGATGGTTAGAGAGGGATATGAAGCACTTGGGTGAAAGCCAAGGGGTACCCAAGTGGTTAAGTCCATATGAAAAGATTCCAAAACTCCAAATTTCAAATTCAAACCAACTGAGAATCAGGCAAAGAAGAGAGGGCAAAAACCAGTCTGTCACAAACCTCCCCCACTTAGAATGAATCTCGTCCTCGAGATTCGGGTGCTTGGGAAAACCATTCTGGGTAATGTGCCTTTAGAAATTCTTCCCGTTCCCAAGTTGATTCTTACTCGGTGTGATGCTCCCGCTGGACTTTGTAAAACTTCCTTGCGTTACTACGAGTGACTCTTTCGATCTGATCCAAAATTCTAACCGGCCTCTCTTCGTATGTTAAATCCTTTCCAGCTCTATTTCTGTCATATCGGTCTTTTTCTCAGGCGGCAATATGCATCATCGTAACTGTGGAACATGAAACACGTTGTGCACGTCCGGCAATTTAGGGGGCAGTTCCAACTGATATGCAACAGTACCCAGTCGTGACATAACGGGAAATGGACCAATAAATCTGGGTGCCAACATTCCATGAGTCTGAAATCTCTTGACTCCTTTCATAGGCGTGACTCGAAGGTATACGTGTTCTCTGGGTTCAAAACTAATCTGTCGGTGCTTTGCATCATAATAGCTCTTCTGTTGAGATTTGGCCAACTACAATCTGTCTCTGATTTCCTTGACTTGCTTCTTGGCTTCCAGGATGAGATCTGTTCTGAAAATACGACTTCTCCAGTTTGGGACCAATTTAAAGGAGTGCGGCACTTACGGCCATACAAAGCCTCATATGGTGACATCTTGAAACTGGTCTAGAAGCTATTGTTATAAGAGAACTCGGCATATGGTAAACAGTCTTCCCATTTTGGTCCTTGGGCCAAAGCACAGGCTCGCAGCATATCTTCGAGTATTTGGTTTACTCGCTCTGTCTGTCCATCAGTCTGAGGATGATAAGCGGTACTATATTTCAGTGTTGTCCCCAAGGCTTGATGGAGACGGAACCAAAAAGCAGAGGTAAAAAGTGAACCTTGATCACAAGTGATGGTTTGGGGTACTCCATGCAGACTGACTATTCGGGATACATACAGCTGCAAGTTCATCTGCTCGATATGTGGTTCTGATCAGAATAAAGTGGGCTACCTTGGTTAAGGTGTCCACTATGCCCCAGATTGCATCATTGCCCCGTCGAGTCTTAGGTAGTCCTGTGATGAAATCCATATAGACATCATCCCATTTCCATTGTGACACTGGCAGTGGTTGGAGAAGTCCGGCTCGCTTTTGATGCTCTGCCTTCACTTTGTTGCATATGTCGCAACAGGCCACGAAATAAGCAATGTCTTTCTTCATTCCATCCCACCAGAATATTTGTCTAAGGTCTTCATACATCTTCATACCTCCAGGGTGAATAGAATACGAGGATTCATGTGCTTCTGACCACTTGATCGGGTACACAAATCCTTCCACGGAATCGGAGTGTACCGAATTGATCCATTGAGAAATCTGAAGTTTGTCCTGCTACCATATTCTCGACACGTTTCTGTAGATCGGTGTCATCTGGCTGGGCCTTGCAGATCTCTTCCTCAAGTGTGGGGGTAACTTCCAAATATTAGCAAGTCCAGCATCAACTATAACCAGGTTGAGCTGAGCAATCTCTTCTTGAAGTTCGGGAGGCAAGGATTCCAATATGATATTTAGGCTGACAGGCTTTCGACTGAGTGCATCGGAAACCATGTTGGCCTTACCCGGGTGGTAATTTACTCCAAGGTCATAATCCTTGACCAACTCAGGCCATCTTTGTTGTCGAAGATTTAAATCTGGCTGAGTAAATATATACTTGAGACTTTTATGATCGGTAAAAATTTGGCACCCCTTCCCGATGAGATAGTGTCTCCAAATTTTTAGAGCATGAACCACCATGGCCAATTCCAAATCATGAGTAGGGTAATTTCCCTCGTGGGGTCGTAGTTTTCGTGAGGCATAGGCTACTACCTTGCCATCTTGCATAAGTACGCACCCAAGTCCTTGTCTGGAGGCGTCACAGTACACACCAAAACTGCGGTTGATATCCGAAAGAGTCAATACAGGTGCAGTCATCAGCCATATCTTTAGCCCATTGAAACTTTTCTCACAGTCCTCAGTCCATTCAAACTTCTTATCCTTTGTGAGAAGCTCTGTCATGGGTTTAGCAATCTTGGAAAAACCTTCAATGAAAC
>NW_025226816.1:0-4646 GCF_018294505.1 Triticum aestivum | reverse complement strand
ACTAAGGATAAACAACTAGATAGTCAGATCCCACACATACCAAGCATTTCAATAACATACACACAATATGCTCGATATGTGCAAATACAACATGGCATCACAACATGACTCTACAACTCAAGTATTTATTCAATAGGCTCCGGGGAGCGAGATATTACAAACATGGGTCTCACAACCCAACATTCAGAGCATACAAGTCAAAACACAAGCGGAAGCTTAACATGTCTGAGTAAATACATCTACAAATGAAAAAGGCTGAGAAGCCTCTCTATCTACCAGATCCCGCCGAGGGCACAAGATCGTAGCTGAGGTAACAAGCTAAATGTCAAAGTCCAAGCGGTACTACTAGTGAGACTGAAGTCTCTCTGCAAAAACATAAATTAAGCAACGTGAGTACAAATGTACCCAGCAAGACTTACATCGGATCTAACTACATATGCATCATTATCAACAAAGGGGATGGTGGGGTTTAACTGAAGCAAGCCAGCTTTGACTCGGTGGCTAACCTGAACTACGACTGCAAGTAACTCCTTTGAGGTGGCGCACACGAGTTCACATAATCACCATATCAATACACCACTATGGATCCGCTCACGTCTCCCTACGAGAACGCCATCCATTGCACTCACACTTATCTTGCGTATTTTAGAGTATCCACTTTCACTTGTCTATGAACTGTATAGGCAACCCAGAAGTCCTTTACCGCGGACACGGCTATTCGAATAGATCATATTAACCCTGCAGGGGTGTACTTCTTCACACACACTCTCACCACTTACCGCCGTTTACATGACATGTACTCGGCAACCTTCAAGCGGAAGCCCAGCGAGGGTGTCAGCCACGACCTGACTAACCACACAAGTCTCTCGTCCAGGTTTATCGCCTATTCGGGTTCCATCCGCAAGGAGATCCGGCCGGGGTGTTGCTCAGGGCCCTAAACGATATGAGCAGGGTTCCCAAGCCCACCATCTGGTTGCCACTTGGTACACCGTTCCACTGTGCCTAGTCTGTCCGAAGCCCACCTGTAACGGGTGCCACTTGGTAGACTACTAACACTACCTACAAACACCAGAAACTAGTTGCAACTCCAGGACAGAGATCAGGTTGATTAATAAGTCGAGAGAGCTTGGAGCGCCCGGAGCCCAATGTGTGGTAGTAACTGTTCATGGATCACAAACACAGAACTCAGTTCCTGAGGACGGCTGCAATGAGACAACCCACCATGTATTCCTACATGGCCTCTCACCGCTACCTTTACCAAATCTTGTTCACACACTTAGCTCACACACAGTAGGACATGTTCACACACCTCTGATTCATCCCCGATGAATCAGACCTGACTCAACTCTAATGTCACGCCCAATATGCGACCCTATCCAAAAGGAACTCGAAGGTCCCACCAAGGATAGACCTGCATATTGAAACGCTTTTGCAAGGTGGATATCATTACATCAACATTACATAATAGGTAGGGATACATACAAGAGGCATACAATGCCACACGAATACAACATCACAATACATAGAAGTATCATCCGACTATGGATGAAACACAAACAGAAACTCGAGCGACATCCACCCTGCTAGCCCAGGCTGCCGACCTGGAACCTATCCCCTGATTGAAGAAGCAGAAGAAGAACTCAACGCAAGCAAGCATCGCTCTTGTGTCATGATCATCGCAAAACCTGTACCTGCAACTGTTGTTGTAGTAATCTGTGAGCCACGAGGACTCAGCAATCCCATTACCATGGGTATCAAGACTAGCAAAGCTTAAAGGGAAAGGAAGGGTTAAAGTGGTGAGGCTGCAGCAGCGACTAAGCATGATATGGTGGCTAACATACACAAAAGAGAGCGAGAAGAGAAACAATGGAACGGTCGTGAAGCTAGCAATGATCAAGAAGTGATCCTGAACTCCTACTTACGTCAAACATAACCCAGAAACCGTGTTCACTTCCCGGACCCCACCGAAAAGAGACCATCACGGCTACACACACAGTTGATGCGTTTTAATTCGGATCTGGTGTCAAGTTATCTACAACCGGACATTAACAAATTCCCATCTGCCTATAACTGCAGGCACGGCTTTCGAAAGATTATACCCTGGAGGGGTGTCCCAACTTAGCCCATGATAAGCTCTCGGGATCAACAAAGGATATACCTTCTCCTAGGAACACCCGATCAGACTCGGAATCCCGGTTTACAAGTCATTTCGACAATGGTAAAACAAGACCAGCAAAGCCTCTCGCTGTGCCGACAAATCCCGATAGGAGCTGCACATATCTCGTTTTCAGGGCACACCGGATGAGCCAGACGTCGGGTTGGCATAGACCCTGGTTGCCCAGGGGGCGCCGGACATCGCTCGGTTTGGACCAACACTTAGACAAGCATTGGCCCGGGGGGGCTAAAATAAAGATGACCCTCGGGTTGGCCGACCCAAGGGAAAGGTATAGGTGGTGGTGAGGCAAATGGTAAAACCAAGGTTGGGCCTTGCTGGAGGAGTTTTATTCAAAGCGAACTGTCAAGGGGGTCCCATAAATCACCCAACCGCATAAGGAACGCAAAATCCGGGAACATAACACCGGTATGACGGAAACTAGGGAGGCAAGAGTGGAACAAAACACCAGGCATAAGGCCGAGTCTTCCACCCTTTACCAAGTATATAGATGCATTAATAATATAAGAGATATTGTGATATCTCAACATAATCCTGTCCACCATGGAGCAATCTTCAACTTCACCTGCAACTAGCAATGCTATAAGAGGGGCTGAGCAAAAGCGGTAACATAGCCAAACAACGGTTTGCATAGGAAAGGTGTCAAAGGTTAGAGGTTCATGGCAATATGGGAGGCTTGATAAACAGGTGATAGGTAGCGCAGCAAAGCGATAGAATGAAGCAACTAGCATAGCAATGATAGTAGTGAGATCCAGGGTAGCGGTCATCTTGCCTGAAATCCCGCAAGGAAGAAGAACAAATCCATGAAGAAGACGAACAGATGAAGCCGAACCAAGCGTACATGAACGAATCCTCATGATCGCAATGAAACGGGAACTATCGAGAAGAAGCACACAACATAGTAAACACACCACACATGAACAAGGCATGATGCACAACAAGCATGATGCATGACGAATCTATATGAGGTTACTCATGGCAAGGGATGATGCAAACAAGAGCAACACATCAAGGCAAGTTTAAATGAGGCCGGGAACAACATATAACAATTCCGGTAAGTCCTCATATGCAAATTTAGAAATTGGTCCAGATCTGAATAAACCTTATGTTCAAGTTGTTAAACAGCAAGTTAAGATGCACCAAGATGATCTACACGAGATTCTAGTCAAGTTACATATAAAGTTCATTTAGTTCGGCGCTACGGCCTAGAAGATATGAGCAAAACAAGTTAAACATGGCATTGATGCAAAAATGCATTCCAACATCAAGCAAACACACAAAAACAAGGATGAAACATGATAATATGAAGCTACACACAAAAACAAGCGAGTTTCATATAGAGCACACTCAAAACAGAGTAACGGTTCAACACACAAACACTATGCAAGTTATAGCAACAATCTGTCCAAAACAGCAACTAGGCATCTTGCAAGCATAAAAACAACATGCTACAGGACATCAACAAGAAAACAAAAGGCATGGGCATGATGTACATGTAAGGCATAACAAAACATGAACACTGAGCTATCTCCATAAATCACTAGAACATGCTCAAATACACATGGCAAGATTGCAAATAATAACAATTCAGACTTTGCAGAAAATAACATCAGGTTGCAATGTTTAGAGCTATCAAACAACATGCTACAGGAACTTATCATGGCAAACAAAGGCATGGCAAGAACCTACTAATTGCATAGAAGAAAAGACCCTTACTGAACATGAGCCAAAAAGGAGCAGAAAATATGATGGCACCCATGTAAACATAGCAAGTTATAATACAGATTCAAACATGGCAGGAACAACGATAAGTAGGCATGTAGATGAGCTTGTAAAACTCACCACAGAGCAACATGGCATGGCAAGGCAACTAACAGTAAGAAGACATGTTTGTGAAGCTAAGCATGGAAATAGCAAGTACATAGGGTGCATGGAACACTAGGAACAATCATGGTAACAACTGAACTTAATGTTAATAGGCTGACAACAACATTATTTAGCAACTTTGGAGCAAGATATGAACAAGCTACAGCAAGCTATAATTTCAACCAGGGGCATGGATGGATAGAGCATGACATGTAGAACAAAACACCTTTAGTGAACATCTCCAGATTATGCATAGAATGACTTGTAGCAGCCGGTTTAGATGGCATCACGAAATAACAGACTCGGCCTAGGAAAACAGCAACAGCAAGTACCCTACTTAACAAGCTCGATTCACTCACCACAAGTCATTGCATGACAAGATAAGCATAGCATCAGCAAGAAGACATGTTTATGAAACAAACCAAGGCAAGAACAAGCTCATAGCATGTAAGGATCGACTACAACAACCTTGGCAAAATTGAATAACATGTAAACAATCTGCCAGGAAACATTTTGTAGCAAAAGTAGAGCACGAAAATGACATGCTAGACTACTCCATAATTGCAACCAGGGGCATGAATGGCTAGAGGATAACCATATGTCCAAA
>NW_025226815.1:0-4659 GCF_018294505.1 Triticum aestivum | reverse complement strand
CTACGCGAGTACAAGTGGAGAGGTTCCGAATCCTTCTCTAGCACTAAAAAAATACACTTCCGTGATGATACGTGTTTGTCACAGTAAGTCACGTTTTCTGTCATGCATCTACATCCATGAAGATTTTATGACAGAATCTAGATTGTCATACCTGTGCTGTCATAGAAGTGTTCCATGACATTACCAAAATTACCATCACAGAAGTGTCCACTTCCATGACGATAAATCGTGCATCATAGAAGTGCTTTCATCATGGGCGACCGACAAGGGGAATCCACCATAACGGGTCGCTATTAAGCTACCGGGTTCCAGTTTGGATCCGATAACTCATTAGCAGCCCCAACCAGTGGGGATTTTCCACATGTAAAATTATCATTGTCTATAGCAACCACGTGTCAGCACCCGAAAAGGACAGATGTCAACCGCCCAATGGACAGGAGGCGCCTGCGATACGTCGACACATTGCAAGGC
This sequence comes from Triticum aestivum, assembly GCF_018294505.1. Taxonomy (NCBI): domain Eukaryota; kingdom Viridiplantae; phylum Streptophyta; class Magnoliopsida; order Poales; family Poaceae; genus Triticum; species Triticum aestivum. The sequence continues at coordinate 4,188 of NW_025226815.1, read as the reverse complement.
CCAACAGCGGCCCATTTAGGTTAAAAAGGCTGGCCCAGTCAAAATTAGCAGCTTGGCCCAGTCAAAATTAGCGGGCTGGCCCATTAATGGCGTGCTTGCAGACGGATCTTTCATAGTTAAGGCCTGTATAGCTATTGTCAAATCGGCCCATCAACAACCCATTCTAAACTTCTCATTATCGCGGCCCATGGTCACTTCTGGTCCGTTTACAGTCCCCTAAGTATTTGGGCCGAATTATGGCCCGGTGTATTTCTGGCCTGTTAAAGGTCGTGCTTCATTTGAGCCCATTTTTTGGCCCTTAAAACTTTTGGCCCATAAATGACCGTGAAGGATTTGGGTCATATTTGGCCATGTCTGACATTCGGCCTGTTAGAGGCCCATTGTAGATTTTGGCCACTTCCAGTTGTTGTCATTTTTGGCCCCATATGTGGCCCAACATCACATCGGCCTATTAACGGCCCATATAAAACTGATATTAATCAAGCCCGACCGAACTTCCGGCCTGTTAAAGGCCCGTGTAGTAGGTCGGTGCATGTACGAACGATCTGAATTTTGGCCTGTGAACCATCCGCATTTTAAATGGGCCACCACGAGCTAAGAAACATTTTGGCCTGCTAATGACAAGTCGGTTATTTGGCAGAATCAGAGCCCAATCTCACTTTCGGCCTATTAAAGGCCCATGTTATTTATGGGCTCGAGATATTTACACATGATAACGACCTATTGTTACTCAGGGCCCAAATTATGTTTAGGCCTGCAAAAGGCCCACTAGGTGCACTGGCCTACCAAAAATATGAAAGCTTATGTTGATTTAGGCCCAGATATTTTTAGTGGGGTACATGCAAATTACAACCCATAATTGATTTTAGCCCAATTGGAATGGGCCTAACAAATGTTGGCACGTTGGGCTCCTACGAATCTTTCAGCCGAATACATTAGTAAGATAAACCTACACCATACACAAATAGTGTCATAATTTCTACAGCCTTTGGTAGCATGATAAATGATGTATCACAACAAAATGAATTCCAACCATACAAGAAAAGGCCTGTTGGCATAATGTTTGCAATCCTTGCAGAGAAAAGCACCATCAGATGTATAGAAGCACACATCATTTGACCTGAGTGCTAATGTTTCAGGCTGTAGAATCTGATGGAGCAACATGATCATCCCCTTTTTTCTGCCATTGCTCTTGAACAACGAAGCGAATGTCTGATAGTCTAGTTTCTTAACCATTCATACCTTGACGACATTTTTCAACCACTATTCGTGTTTTCGAAACGACGTCCATTAGGGATTGGACATGTGTCTGGAGCAGATATATATCACTCTTTCTAGCCGAAAGATATTGTTCTATAGGCGATTTGGTTGAGTCTACCTTGACAACCAACCTAGAATTACGCAGGAAGGTGTTTTTGCACTGTTAGTGGAGAGATACTGACGCACCGCTGCAAGAGGTGACATTGTGCCTGTGGTAGCCTCGTCACCTTCAGGTGGTTGTGGCTGTTCAATCATTTGTTCCATAGCTTGCTGAAAAGTTTGAACTTGTAGATTAGTGTACCAGATAAGTTACTAATGAGATAAAAACAAACAATGTAGGTTTCACTTTTATACATAACTTATTTTGGTGAACTACTGTAATACATTAGCATGTATTGTAGTGCCAACTACATAATAAAATAACTTTCAGAACATATGTCCATGTAGCATGCCTACTGTATTGTCTATTTCCTCACATTTGTTGACATCTAAGGATGAAGAGACATGTTTTAAAGTAGGATGAACATAGTATGACATCATTCATATCATGGGCAAACAGATATAAAATGAACAGGCTATTATATGATTGTGTGGGCACGTGAACATCACAATCATCATACATATCATGGGCAAACAGATATAAAACAAACATTCTATTATATGATTGTGTGGGCACGTGAACATCACAACTAGATTACATATCAAGACCAAAAGAATATCCTTCACCTCTTTTAAATGGTGTAAGGAGAAATGATATGTTAAGACAGCTATGTATAAAAGTGAACAAAGTAATTGACATTGGTTGCAAACCAAGCAGTTAAATGAACGCATCACAATAACAAGCAGTTCAAAGGCAGGAGGAGTAAGGACTTACAACAACGGCTTGAAATGGTGTGCTCATGCCCTTCATTTTGCTAGTGTGGCAATCCTTGAAGATATGTGCTACATTCGGTTTAGGTTCTTTTTGGTCCGCATAGGCTTTCCTTTGTATTTGGAACAAGTCAGTATTGATACGATAATATGGCACAGAAAAAAGAAGGAAGTAGCAGCTATTTACAAGAGCCTCGCAGTGTGCAATATAGCTACGAGATCCTATTGTCTGTTGTAATTTCACTTTAGAATGATTGGTATTGTTGTTTAAACAGTTAGCCTAGAAGAAGATACAGTTGTAAGGCACATACGTAAATACAAGTTCAATATGTGATTGGAAGTAGAGTGAGGTCAGAATGCAACTTGGGAACTGGCCAGTTGCAGAACAAACAAACGAGTAACTCGTTGAGATGCCGGTACAGTTGAAGCGGATGCTGCAGCTAGTGGTGATACTATATTTGTAGATTTAGTCAGTGGACTTGGACCTTCTACTGCACTATAAGTACTAGTAGAATCTCGAGGGCAGGTCCTTTTTCATTGCACCCGACGATGTCGGTGCAACAGACCCTGGGTCCGTTGCTCGGATTGTGCACAGGCACGAGGAAAAGTTCGCAACACCATGCTCAACTCAAGCAAGATGGATCGATCCCCTTGAAGGACCCACGCACAGATCAGGAAGACCAAGACTAACCAGAAGGGCAAGACATTGCTAAGAGGAAAACCTTCCCTTCCTGACAGGCGAGCCTGGCGGGGGCAAGGTTTTCCCCGGAAGCGAGTCTCCCCCGAATTGTCCCGGCAAGCCTGCCGGGACAAGCGAAGACAAAGTACTCCACCACACAACCTCATCATGACGTACGTTGTCGATCAGTGCGGTGTCAAGATCCAAGGTGACTAAGTGGCTGCTATATGCCACATGGCAGCCACTTTCTACAGAAAAAATACCTACAAGCGACACCCATCATGCGACGTGTCGAGCGAGCAGGCGCCAAGCTGGAGAATCAGTCCGGCAGAGCCTGCCGGGCAAGCTATGACATGACATTAAGCGACGCATTTAATGCGCTCCGTCAGCCTATAGAGTTAGGTATGGTAGCACTGTTCGCTATCTAATTAGTGCGTAATGACTGATTTGCCACTGTGGTGACCCCTTGATCTATAAAAGTAGGCCCACGACAACCATAGAAAGGATTCGGACCTTGGTACACTCATACGTGCGTAGCCGTTCAAGTCTCAATGCAACCATCAATCCACCGCAGCCCCTGTGTTGACACTTACAGATATCTACCGCAGTTTTGAAGTCTAATGTGATTCTTCCAAACAGGGTCTTGGCGTACTTATGGAAGATAGCAAGGTAGTAGCTTATGCCTCTCGTCAGATGCGACCCCACGAAGTGAACTATCCTACTCATGATCTGGAATTGGCCGCGGTGGTTCATGCTCTAAAAATCTGGAGGCACTACCTCATTGGAAAAGGGTGCCAAATATTTACTGACCATAAAAGCCTCAAGTATATATTCACTCAGCCATATTTGAATCGCCGCTAACGCAGAGGGCTTGAGTTAGTCAAGGACTATGACATTGGAATTAATTACCACCCGGGTAAGGCCAACGTAGTGGCCGACGCACTCAGCAGAAAGCCCGTTAGTTTAAATGGTATATTAGATAACAGGCCTTCCGAACTCCAAGAAGAAATTGCTCAGCTCAACCTGGTCATTGTTGAAGCTGGTCTTGCTAATATTATGGAAATTACTCCTACCCTCGAGGATGAGATTCGCAAGGCCAAGCTAGATGATCCATTTTTACAAAAATATGTCGAGCACATGCTAGAAGGACAGACCTCGGATTTTTCCAAGGACCATCTAGGTACACTGCGGTTCCGCGGGAGGATTTGTGTACCAAGTCAAGAAGGTTTAAGGAAGGAAATATTATCCAAAGCACACGAATCCTCGTATTCTATCCACTCCGGAAGTACTAACATGTATGAAGACCTTCGCCAAATATTCTGGTGGGATGGGATGAATAAGGACACAACATATTTTGTGGCCTGCTGCGACATCTGCAA
>NW_025226814.1:0-4666 GCF_018294505.1 Triticum aestivum | reverse complement strand
ATTGTTCCATGCCAACATTATTCAACGTTCATATACTTTTGGCAACTTTTTATACTATTTTTTGGGACTAACATATTGATCCAGTGCCCAGTGCTAGTTCCTGTTTGTTGCATGTTTTATGTTTTGCAGAAACCCAATATCAAACGGAGTCCAAACGGGATAAAAACGGACGGAGAATTATTTTGGAATATTTGTGATTTTTGGAAGGAAGAATCAACGCGAGACGGTGCCCAAGGTGGCCCCGAGGGTGGCCCCCCTGACCCTCGTGGGCCCCTCATAAGGCGGTTGATGCTCTACTTTGGCTGCAAGAAAGCTAATTTTTTGGAAAAATATTTGGGCGAAGGTTTCAATCCAATCGGAGTTACGGATCTCCAAATATAAAAGAAACGGTGCCAGGGCAGAATACCAGAGCACAGAAACAGAGAGAGGCAGAGAGATAGATCCAATCTCGGAGGGGCTCTCGCCCCTCCCACGCCATGGGAGACAAGGACCAGAGGGGAAACCCTTCTCCCATCTAGGGAGGAGGCCAAGGAAGAAGAAGAAGAAGAAGGGGGGCTCTCTCCCCCTTGCTTCCTGTGGCGCCGGAACGCCGCCGGGGGCCATCATCATCACCGCAATCTACACCAACACCTCCGCCATGTTCACCAACATATCCATCACCTTCCCCCATCTATATTCAACAGTCCACTCTCCCGCAACCAGCTATACCCTCTACTTGAATATAGTGCTTTATGCTTCATATTATTATCCAATGATGTGTTGCCATCCTATGATGTCTGAGTGGATTTTTGTTGTCCTATCGGTGATTGATGAATTGCTATGATTGGTTTAATTTGCTTGTGGTTATGTTGCTGCCCTATTGTGCCCTCCGTGTCGCGCAAGCGTGAGGGATTCCCACTGTAGGGTGTTGCAATATGTTCATGATTCGCTTATAGTGGGTTGCTAGAGTGACAGAAGCTTAAACCCGAGTAAGGGGATTGTGGCGTATGGGATAAAGGGGACTTGATATGTTAACGCTATGGTTGGGTTTTACCTTAATGATCTTTAGTAGTTGCGGATGCTTGCTAGAGTTCCAATCATAGGTGCATATGATCCAAGAAGAGAAAGTGTGTTAGCTTATGCCTCTCCCACATAAAACTTGCTATCGGTCTAGTAAAGTAGTCAATTTCTTAGGGACAATTTCACAACTCCTACCACCACTTTTCCACACTCGCTATATTTACTTTATTGCTTATTTATCTAAACAGCCCCTACTTTTTATATACGTGCTCTTTATTATCTTGCAAACCTATCCAACAACACCTACAAAGTACTTCTAGTTTCATACTTGTTTTAGGTAAAGCGAACGTTAAGCGTGCGTAGAGTTGTATCGGTGGTCGATAGAACTTGAGGGAATATTTGTTCTACCTTTAGCTCCTCGTTGGGTTCAACGCTCTTACTTACCGAAAGAGTCTACAATTGATCTCGTATACTTGCGGGTTATCAAGACCTTTTTCTGGCGCCGTTGCCGGGGAGTCATAGTGTGGGGTGAATATTCTCGTGTGGGCTTGTTTGCTTTATCACTAAGTAATTTTTATTTGCTGTTCTTAGTTGTTTTCTATCTTTAGTTATGGGTAGGAAACGCAAAATTCCAAAAAAAAATTAGTTGTACCTACTGAACCAATGGTTGAAGAACCACTCAAAATCTATCAGACTCCTGAAGCTTTTTACTTGGATCATCTTTGATCCCTTTGTGCTCGTGCTAAAACCCCCACTAGCTTAGTTGAGGGCAAATCTCTAGATGAGCGTGCTTGTTATGTGCGACACCGCATATCTGAAAAAGGGAAACCTTTACTGGATCAAATTCATCATTTGCAATGCTATGCTTGGATTATGTGAAATATATGATGTTACTTGTTGTTATGGAAACCCTAAGAAACACCTTCCCTACCAATGTGAGTTTAGTGATAATGGAATCGCATCTTCGTATGCTAAGGGTGTTTATAATTACTATGGTGTTCAACAAATTGAAGAATTTGTTGCTTTTAAGGGTGCTTATGAAATTGCTTCTTTGATTGAAAAGTATGATGCTACTCTTTACAAATCTGAAAATTTTGCCATACTTAAATATTGCTATGATAATTATGCTTCTAATGCCTATGTTAAACCATATATTGAGAAAGTCTCCGTTGTCCAAGAAGAGACTAATATTTTGCAGGAGTCTATGGAAGAAGGAATTGATGAAACCGTGAGCTCATTGTATGAAAAAGATGATGAGGAGAGCGAAGAACAAAAGGAGGGAGAGCGGATTAGCTACCCGTGCCCATCTTCTAATGAGAGTAACTCTTCAACTCATACATTGTTTAATTTCCCTTCATTCTTACCGAAGGAAGATTGCTATGATGATTGTTATGATCCCGTTGATTCTCTTGAAATATCCCTTTTTGATTATGCTTGCTATGCTTGTGGCCATGAAGCCAATATAAATTATGCTTATGGAGATGAACTTGCTATAGTTCCTTATGCTAAACACGAAATTGTTGCTATTGTACCCACACATGATAGTCCTATTGTCTTTTTGAATTCTCCTGACTACACTATATCAGAGAAGTTTGTGCTTATTAAGGATTATATTGATGGGTTGCCTTTTACCATTGCACATGATGATTTTGATAGATATAATATGCATGTGCTTGCTGCTCCTACTTGCAATTATTATGAGAGAGGAACTATATCTCCACCTCTCAATGTTTCCAACATGATAGAATTGCAAGAAACTGCCTATACTATGCATTGGCCTTTACTATGTGTGCATGAATTGTTCTTTCATGACATGCCGATGCATAGGAAGAGAGTTAGACTTCGTTGTTGCATGATATATGTTACTTTGTGCTACTACTAACTTACAAATCATTGTTAATTAAAATTGGCTTTGATATACCTTGGGATCCGGGTGGATTCATTACTTGAGCACTATATGCCTAGCTTAATGGCTTTAAAGAAAGCGCTGCCAGGGAGACAACCCGGAATTTTTAGAGAGTCATTTATTTCTGTTGAGTGCTTTCATAAAGTTTAAAAACAAAAAAATAAAGAGCGGAACCTAAAACTTTTCAAAAAGGAAAGTGAAAGTGAGAAAGACAAGCATTGTTGAAGTGGGAGAGCTCCTTGAACTTTGTTCATGCTCACGGAAACTTTGTGAATCTTAATTATAGAAACTTTTCATCAAAAATAATTATCCCCTTTTACAATTCCATTGTATTATAAAAATAATGTGCCAAGGTTTGCCTTTAGGATGTTTACAATGCTTGTTGGTTTGTGCGGTGCAGGACAGAAACTTTGGCTATAGTGCGTGATTTTACATTTTTTTTTACTGGAATGTCAAATGGTTCTGATTCCTTTTGCACTGTCTTTTTGTACAGATTTTTTATTTTTCCTAATTTTGGTAGAATTTTTGGGGTACCAGAAGTAGGGTAAATGTTCAGATTGCTACAGACTGTACTGTTTTTGACAGATTCTGTTTTTGATGCATAGTTTGCTTGTTTTAATGAAACTATCAATTTCTATCAGTGGATTTGAAGGAAATATGACCTAGAGGCAATAATAAAGTTATTATTTATTTTCTTATCTCATGATAAATGTTTATTATTCATGCTAGAATTGTATTAACCGGAAACATAATACATGTGTGAATACATAGACAAACAGAGTGTCACTAGTATGCCTCTACTTGACTAGCTCGTTAATCAAAGATGGTTAAGTTTCCTAACCATAGACATGAGTTGTCATTTTATTAATGGGATCACATCATTACGAGAATGATGTGATTGACTTGACCCATTCCATTAGCTTAGCATTTGATCGTTTAGTATGTTGCTATTGCTTTCTTCATGACTTATACATGTTCCTATGACTATGAGATGATGCAACTCCCGTTTACCGGAGGAACACTTTGTGTGCTACCAAATGACACAACATAACTGGGTTATTATAAAGGAGCTCTACAGGTGTCTCCGGAGGTGCATGTTGAGTTGGCGTATTTCGAGATTAGGATTTGTCACTCCGATTGTCGGAGAGGTATCTCTGGGCCCTCTCGGTAATGCACATCACTATAAGCCTTGCAAGCAATGTAGCTAATGAGTTAGTTACGGGATGATGCATTACGTAACGAGTAAAGAGACTTTCCGATAACAAGATTGAACTAGGTATTGAGATACCGACTATCGAATCTCGGAAAAGTAACATACCGATGACAAAGGGAACAACGTATGTTGTTATGCGGTTTGACCGATAAAAATCTTGGTAGAATATGTAGGAGCCAATATGAGTATCAAGGTTCCGCTATTGGTTATTGACCGGAAACGTGTCTCGGTCATGTCTACATAGTTCTCGAACCCGTAGGGTCTGCACGCTTAAGGTTTTGATGACAGTTATATTATTAGTTTATGAGTTTTGATGTACCGAAGGAGTTCGGAGTCCCGGATGAGATCGGGGACATGACGAGGAGTCTCGAAATGGTCGAGACATAAAGATCAATATATTGGACGACTATATTCGGACATCGGAAAGGTTCCGAGTGGTTCGGGTATTTTTCGGAGTACCGGAGAGTTACGGGAATTCGCCGGGGAGTATATGGGCCTTATTGGGCTTTAGGGGAAAGAGAGAGGAGAGGTTGGGCGCGCCCCCCCCC